>NW_015379267.1:3553-5041 GCF_001522545.3 Parus major | reverse complement strand
TACATTAAATATATTAAATATATTATATATATTAAATATATTAAATATATTAAATTTATTAAATATATTAAATATATTAAATATATTAAGTATATTAAATATATTAATTATATAGGGATATTTATATAGGAAAAGGTGTTTGTTGCCTGGGGAAGCGTTGTTCTTTAAGAAAAAATAAATAGAATTTTTTTCCTCCAAAAAAATGTGAATTTTGGAGGGTTTTTTCCTGCAAAATTCCCTCGCCTTCTTCACCTTTAATTCTCCTTTTTTCACCATTATTTTATAAGAATTCACCTCGGGCATGGAGCTGGAAGGAGAAAAAAATATAAATTTATTCTTTACACCTAAAAAAAACCCCAAAATTTCACTTTTCCGCTATTTCTTCAATTATTTCCCACATTTTTTACCCTTTTCTCCTTCCATTTTTATTTCCCTTTAATGCCTCATGTTATATTTCCTTCCAGAGTAGGAGATTATGAATAATTCGCTTTTTTCCCCAAAAACCTCCCTGTTTTTACTCCCTGACAACTCCAAAATCTCCTTTTTTCCCCCCAAGAACTCTTTGCTTTTACAATGGGAAAACTTCTCCCAACTCCGCCAGCTTTAAATTAAAATATATATATATAAAACCACACAAATATATATATATCTATTTAAAAAACCCGCGATAACGGCGTTTTAATAGGAAATTTGATAAATTAACCTCAGATAGGGAACGATCTTTTAAATCTCGGCGGGGGAAGAACTTTGGGGATGGTTTGGGGTTTTTTTTTTGGCGTTTTATAGCTGCGATAATCGCTTTTTTCCCTCCACGTTTTACCGTTTCCTCCTATTTGTAAACCATTTGTAAAGTCCTGCGGGAGATGTAGGAAATCATCTCCGTACTCATTCCCTACAAATCCTACGGGGTTTGGGGTTTTTTTTGTGTGTTTGGTTTGATTTTATTTTATTATTCCTTCCTCTGAAAAGATCCTTTTGTGTCTTTTGTTTCCCTGGTAACTGTTTTATTTCCCCCGAAATTCAGCCGCCAGGGGATGGCTGCGCTGCCCGGGGGGAGGGGGGGTTTTTTGGGTGGTTTTGAGGCGTTTTTAGGGTTTTTGGAGGCTGAAGCAGAGCCGCTCTGTGGATTAGGTAGTTTCGTGTTGTTGGGATGTGGGTTTGGAACGCCAGGACATGGAACTCCCTGCTCCACTGCGGTGTCTCCTCCGCGCTGCCCGGGGAAGGCTCCGGCAGCTCCGCCCGGCCCTGGGACCGTGTCCCCTCTCCTGGAACGGTGTCCCCTCTCCTGGGACCCTCCTGGATCCGTGTCCCCTCTCCTGGGACCCTCCTGGATCCGTGTCCCCTCTCCTGGGACTGTGTCCCCTCCCCTGGATCCGTGCCCCCTCTCCTGGGACCGTGTCCCCTCTCCTGGATCCGTGTCCCTTCTCCTGGGACCGTGTCCCCTCTCCTGGATCCGTGTCCCCTCTCCTGGGACCCTCCTGGATCCCT
>NW_015379267.1:0-1710 GCF_001522545.3 Parus major | reverse complement strand
GACGCTTTCTTTGTTTAAATCCCCGTCCCAGGGACCTTTCGCGACACAGCGCAGTCACTCCCCGAATCATCAAGAGCTTATTAACGCTCTAATTAGGCTGCGGCGCCTCTCAGAGGCTGAAATCCCCCTCCCCGGCAAATCCCCCCCGGCCCGGGGTCAGCAGAAACCCCCCCCGGTTGTGTCTGGCATAAAAATTTATCCCTGTAAGAACGGCAGGGCCATAAAGGAATTTTCGGGAGTTTTATTTTAGGAGCTGTGATCTCCAGCTCGGTGTAAAGGGTAACGCGTGGGTTTCAACAGCACAAAAGGGCTGCGAGCAGCGCTCGGCTTTAATGATTCCAGCCGATAAAATCAGTTTATTAAAGGTCCCCATGGCAGTTTTTATAGGGATGGGGCTGGCCAGGCACTCCTGTGATTTTTTTCCTAGGGAAAATATGGGATTTGGCTGTGCGGATATTGAATATTTGGTCCTCCAGGGGCTCCTGGGCCGGGATTTTTTGGGGTGAGAAATGCCAAGGCGGGGTCTGGAGACACAAAACCGCGCAGGGATGAGCGGCGGGTGCGCGGATCTTTAATTTCATCACCTCCGTCACCTCTAAATTCATCATCTGCAACATCCCCAGACCGCGAATTTCACCCAATAAAAGGATTTTTTTTTTAGGTGGCCGCAAGTTTCGCCACATCCTTCCATCTGGGAATATATTGATTAAAAAAAGGGAAAAACAAATTACAAACAAAGCCCTAAAGCGATAAAATTTCAGCGAGAAAAGCTCGGAGCGCCCGAGTTTGTGCTGGCATGAAGTTCACAGGGGCTCGCTGAGGATGAGTGTGAAAGGAATCGGATCCTCGCAGCGATTTTCCCCGCACTGCTGTTCCCAACCCTCATAAAAACAGATTTCACATGGTCCGGAGCGCGGCTAAACAAGTCTGGGAATCGATCTCCCTGCGAGCTTTAAGGAATTAAACTTTGATACCATATCCAGCGCCCAATCCGCCATCTGCTCCCACTTTTTACATTTTTTAATTATTTTTTTTTTTAAGTTTAGGCTGGGTTTTTTTTTAACTTTTTTTTATTATTATTATTATTCCGCTCTTGCGAGAAAACCAAACCAAACCGGGCTGGGGGTTTAAAACCGCGCGTGCTTTATTCCCGAAAAAGGCGACTCTCGCCTAAAAACAAACACGAGCTGGAGGGGGAGGAGAGGGCAAAATCAAACAGCGGAAAAATAACAGGGAATTTTCGGGATCCTTGTGATTCCTGCCTTAGGAACAAGGCGCTGCTTGTGCCCGGCCTCAAAAAAAGCCCTAAAACGGAAAAGGACAATCTGGGAAAGTTAATCATAAACCTCGGGGTAATAACGGCCCCAAAGGCAAGCAGGAAATGTCTCGGAAATGTCTGGGGCTGCTGATTTCCATCTCCCCCCTGGCCACGCCAGGAATCCGGGAAAAAAACCGGGATCAATCCCTGGGGGTGGCCCCAAAGAGGGAATTTGGGGATCTTTTCCCCCAGGGAAGGAGGAGGGTGAGGCGGGCGGGGGGTCCCGGTTTTTTTGTTTTGCCGATTTTAAAATCCCGATTTCAAAATACCCGATTTCAAAATACCGGTTTAAAAATCCCGATTTCAAAATCCGTATTTAAAATTCCCGATTTAAAAATCCCGATTTAAAATCGGGATTTAAAATTCCCGATTTAAAAATTCCCGATTTAAAA
>NW_015379266.1:419291-422071 GCF_001522545.3 Parus major | reverse complement strand
GCCTTCGCCCCCGACGGCCGCTACCTCGCCACCTACTCCAACTCAGACAGCCACCTGTGCTTCTGGCAGGTAGGGACAGCATTCCACAGGGATCCGGGAACACCTGGAGCGGGGGAGAGCAGGGGGATCCCCCCGCATCGTTAATTAATCACTGAGGGTGATTAGTGGGGAGGATTGGAACCGGCGCAGTCCCAAATGCGGGGAGGTGATGATGGTTCACAGCCCGGGGGGAGCGGGGAGCGGGATTTGGGGTACGGAAAACACCCCAGGATTGTCCTGGGAATGGAATTCCGATTGTCCTGGGAACAGAATTCCTGGTTTGCCGTCCTGGGGATGCACAGGAAGCTCCTGGGAGCAGGAGTCAGGATTTGGGGTATGGAAAACACCCCAGGATTGTCCTGGGAACAGAATTCCGATTGTCCTGGGAACAGAATTCCCAGTTTTCTGTCCCTGAGGATTGTCCTGGGAACAGAATTCCTGGTTTGCCGTCCTGGGGATGCACAGGGAGCTCCTGGGAGCAGGAGTCAGGATTTGGGGTATGGAAAACACCCCAGGATTGTCCTGGGAATGGAATTCCCGGTTTGCTGTCCCAGGGGATGCACAGGGAGCTCCTGGGAGCAGGAGTCAGGATTTGGGGTATGGAAAGCACCCAGGGTTTGTCCTGGGAACAGAATTCCCGGTTTGCTGTCCCTGGGGATTGTCCTGGGAACAGAATTCCCGGTTTGCCATCCCGGGGGATGCACAGGGAGCTCCTGGATCGGGAAGTGTCGGGTTCACAACTCGGAGCTCACCGGGAACAGCAGATTCCAGGGCCAGGCAGGCAGGACAGGGAGATCCCAGTGGGGCCGGGATTGGGAACACCCAAACCCTGCCCAGATCCCTGGGATTTGGGGGTTGGGGGTTGGGGTTTGGGGTTTGGGAGGAGCTCCTGAGGCTCCTTCCCACCCAAACCCTCCCCGGATCCCTGGGCACGGGGTTTGGGATCTGGGATTCAGGAATCGGGATTTGGGATTCAGGATTCAGGATTATTCAGGATTTGGGATTTAGGATTATTCAGGATTNGTTTTCCCTTTTCCCTGAGCTTTCCCTTTTCCCTGAGCTGAGCTTTTCCCTGAGCTCAGTTTTCCCTTTTCCCTGACTTTTCCCTTTTCCCTGACTCAGTTTTCCCTTTTCCCTGACTTTTCCCTTTTCCTTGAGCTCAGTTTTCCCTTTTCTCTACTTTTCCCTTTTCCCTGACTTTTCCCTTTTCCCTGTTTTCCCTTTTCCCCACACCAAAACTCAGCATTTTTCCTCCCTTATTGTTTTCCCCGCTGTTTTTTCCCAGCTCCATCCTGTGCAGTGGCCGTGGCGCTGGGAATGCCGAGGAGATGGGAGGGAGATCTGCAGGGTGGCTCCTTGGAAGCCCTGGCTGTGCTCAGGCTTTGGGAGATCCCAGAAATTCCGGGTTTTCCCTAGGGAAGGATGGAAGGGCAGAATTCCGGAGCGCGGCTGGCACGGGCCCGCTCTCACTGTGATACCCCATTCACAGTCAGCGTTTGGAGGTGCTGGAATTCCATGGATTTGGCATTCCAGAGAATGTTCCAGAGCATTTCATGGGCACTTTTCCTTCCTCTCCTCCGTTTGGCTTTCCTGGGAAACGCCCCGGAGTCACGGAAGGTTCCGGAAGCGCTCTTTGGCTTCCCCTTCACTGAGATGTCCCAGCACTCCCAGGGATGGGGGATTATCCCAGATAAACAAATCCCATCCTGCTCTTGTCTATCCCAGATTCCATTACTCCCCCTGGTTTTCCCTCTTCTGCTCAGGTTCTACATGGTGAGCTACTACGAGCGCAGCCACCGCGTGGCCGTGGGCGCTCGCCACGGCTCTGTGGCGCTCTACGACATCCGCACCGGCAAGTGCCAGGTGAGCCCTGCCCCCCTGGAATGGCAGGATAACTCTGGGACATCCTGCAGGACTCCAGGGAAAAGCTCAGCATTTCCTGAGGTGAAAGGTTGGGAGTTAAATCCTCCAGAATTCCCAGGTTTTATTTATTCTGTGATGGGGAATACTGACAGCGCTCGGTTCCTTACTTTTATTAATGATCTTCTTGGTGATTAATCCTGGAAAACAGAGCTGGGGGTGAGCAGAGGGATCACATCCCAGAATCCCTGAAAAACCTCCAGAAACAATTCCTGACTGGCCCTAAACCTGGCCAATAACAGGGATGCTGTTCCTGGATTAATTAATGAATTTCCATCCATGGGTTAATTAATGAATTCCCATCCATGGATTGTTAAATTAAAAAAGGTGCAGGAATTTCCATCCATGGATTATGAAATGGAATTTCCATCCATGGGTTAATTAATGAATTCCCATCCATGAATTATTAAATGAATTCCCATCCATGGATTATTTAAATGAGGAAATGCAGGAATTCCCATCCATAGATTATGAAATGAATTCCCATCCATGGATTATTAAATGAATTCCCATCCATGGATTATTTAAATTAATTCCCATCCATGGATTATGAAATCAATTCCCATCCATGGATTATTTAAATGAGGAAATGCAGGAATTCCCATCCATAGATTATGAAATGAATTCTCATCCATGGATTATGAAATGAGGAACTGCAGGGATTTCCCTGCGTGGTGGGAACATCCCTGGCTGCTGCTCTGGGGCTCTTGGAGCCACATTTCCTGGGAATGGGGATTCCCTTGGAGCTGCATTTCCTGGGAATGGGGATTCCCTTGGAGCCACATTTCCTGGACATTCCGGTTCTATCCCATTCCCAGACT
>NW_015379266.1:411990-415340 GCF_001522545.3 Parus major | reverse complement strand
CCCCATGGAATAAAGCAGGGGATAACGGGCTGAGCTGGGACAGGAGCCGTGGGATGCTCCAGGGCAGGAATCACCTGCTGGGTCCCCAGATCATTCCCCATGGAATAAAGCAGGGGATAACGGGGTGATCCAGCACATCCCTGCATAGGAGGAGCTGTGGGATGCTCTGGGTCAGGAATCCCCTGCTGGGTCCCCAGATCATTCCCCCATGGAATAAAGCAGGGGATAACGGGGTGAGCTGGGACAGGAGCTGTGGGATGCTCCAGGGCAGGAATCCCCTGCTGGGTCTCCATTCCCCATGGAATAAAGCAGGGGATAACGGGGTGATCCAGCACATCCCTGCACAGGAGCCATGGGATGCTCCAGGGCAGGAATCACCTGCTGTGTCTCCATTCCCCATGGAATAAAGCAGGGGATAACGGGGTGAGCTGGCACAGGAGGAGCTGTGGGATGCTCCAGGGCAGGGCAGGAATCGCCTGCTGGGTCCCCAGATCCCGCAGGAACTGAGATTTGCTGTGCTCAGCAGGGAGGGCAGCGGGCTCAGCTCTGACCCCTGGGGCCGGCACAGGAGCCTCCATCCCGCTGGATTTACCCTGGAACAGTTCCTGCCTTCCCTCGGGATAACCGAGGGAGCCGCCCGTGGCTGGAGGCACCAGAAGAGCCTTCGCTTCTGTTCCCGGCTTTTGGAAAACTTCCCCAGCTTTGATTCTTGCGGCTGAACAAAAAGAAAAGAGCAGAAAGGGGGAAGAATCTGGGAAGAATTTATCGGTGTGATAAATTGGCACCGGAGCCAGCGGCTGCCTGGAGCGCGCTTTGAAGCGGGAGAGGCTCCTGGGGAACTTCCCCCCCTCCCTCTGATGTCTGAAAATTAAAAATTAATCCGCTATGAAAAATTAAAAGGTGAAACTTTCTGCTCTTTCAGCAGCAGAGCTTTTGGAATGCTGATGTGGGGCTTGGAATGGAGGCTGAGTGACATCTCCGGGAACATCACCGGGGGCTGCTGCACTCCAATATCAGACTTTAATGGCTTGGGGGGGATTGGAAAGCTGTTTGCAAACGGCTCGAGACGCTTAAAGAGGGGTAAATATTTATTTATTGATGTAAATAACCTTAAACAGGCATTTACTCACTCCTGCAGAGCTACTCACGGTTTCCAGCCTGGGAGTCATCCTGGAATCCGCACAGGATTATAATATATATAATTTTATATCAAACAAAATGGATTCGGGCAGAAAATGGGTTAAAATGGCCATGGAAAAATTCCTGGGAACTTCATTCCAGGAGCAAAGAGCGAGGGTGGTGCTGGTGGGAGGGGGCAGAGGCAGGAGGATGGGGATGGTCCCGGGGCGCCAGGGAGGATTCCTGGCCTTGGTCCAGCNTTATTCAGGGTTATTCAGGATTATTCAGGATGTGGGGTTTGGGATGAGCTCCCAGTGTCTCTCCCCCAGATGAACACCTCTCTGCTGGGCAGCATTGGGATGCTGAACTCGGCCCCGCAGCTGCGCTGTGTCAAGACGTTCCAGGTGCCCCCGGTGCAGCCGGCGTCGCCCGGCTCGCTCGGCGCGCTGCGCCTGGCCCGGCTCATCTGGACCTCCAACCGCAACGTCATCCTCATGGCCCACGACGGCAAGGAGCATCGCTTCATGGTCTAGGGCATCCGCTGGGGCTGCAGCTCTCCTTCCTTCCCATGGGCTGGGGCTGCAGCTCTCTCCTTCCTTCCCATGGGCTGGGGCTGCAGCTCTCTCCTTCCTTCCCATGGGCTGGGGCTGCAGCTCTCTCCTTCCTTCCCATGGTCTAGGGCATGGGCTGGGGCTGCAGCTCTCCCCTTCCTTCCCATGGTCTAGGGCTGCAGCTCTCCCTTCTCATGCTCTGGGGCTGCAGCTCTCCCTTCATTCTCATGGGCTGGGGCTGAAGCTCTCCCTTCCCGTGGGCTGGGGCTGCAGCTCTCCCCTCCTTCTCATGGTCTGGGGCTGCAGCTCTCCCCTTCTCATGGTCTAGGGCATGGGCTGGGGCTGCAGCTCTCTCCTTCCTTCCCATCCTCTGGGGCTGCAGCTCTCCCCTCCTTCCCATGGTCTGGGGCTGCAGCTCTCCCTTCTGATCCTCTGGGGCTGCAGCTCTCTCCTTCTCATGCTCTGGGGCTGCAGCTCTCCCTCCCCACAGCCTCTGGGGATGGATGGACCCAGCCCAGAGCAGGTTCCTGCCCCGGCTCCTGGGGCTGCAGCTCTCCCCTTCCTCCTCCTCCTCCTCCCTCTGGGNGGAACGCTGGCCAGGCCGGAAGGATAAACCATAATCCCCGTGTAAATAACTCATTTAAAAATCCTGTTGGATGGCAGGCTTGGAAAAAAAAGCAGTATTTATATAGAAAGGTGGTTTCTGCCACCGGTGCAGGTATTTATTTAAATTAAGGACCAAGGGACCGCGGTGGAAAAAGTGAATTGTTCGCTGGATGTACTGAAATGTTTCCTTCAGTAGGAATATCCTGTGTGGCACTCGCTGTGACCGTGTTTCCTTCTCACATATCTGACTTTGTGTTTTGTGTGGAATCTGCTGGTTCCTGCTCACGGGAAAGAGGAAAAAAAAAACCTCTCAAATCCTCTTTAATTTCAGTTTCTCTGTTTGTGCAGCTTTTCCCTGGCTGCAGAGCTCAGACCTGAGGCTGGCACTCCCTGCTAAGCTAAAAATGGTACCTGGGAGTTGAAAAATGAAGGAATTAATTTTCCCCGTGGCTCTAAAAGAGAAAATGACTTGATTTTGTTGGGGTTGGGGTTGTTGGAGCAGCCCGGGCTCGGTGTCTGTGCACGGCTCCAGTGGAACCCCGGCCGTGTGGGACCCGGAGCTGTTCCCATCCCGCTGCTCCTGCCGGAGCTGCCGGTGTTCCCTCGTCCCTGGGGGTGTGGAGGTGTCGTGGGGGGACCCTGCCTGCCAGGGGAGCTGGGGCTGGGATGATTCCGGTGGCTGCTCCTCCACAAATCCCCGCCCTGCTGTAAATAACGCTGCTGGAATAAAACCCGACTGAAACCTCTCTGCTCTCCTGGCTGTGCCTCATCTCCTGATCCTCTCCCAGTCCTCAGGAATCCGTCCCTTCAACAAATCCCTCCTTTCCTTGGAATGAGAGCCGTGGGGTCAGAAGGATGGAAAGGGTTTGTCCCCTCTCCTGGAGCCCCTTCGGGCCCTGCGGGGGCTCTGAGGTTTCCCTGGATCCTTCTGCAGGTGAACATTCCCAGCTCTCCATGCCAGAGGGGCATTCCCCATGGAATAAAGCAGGGGATAACGGGCTGAGCTGGGACATCCCTGCACAGGAACCATGGGATGCTCCAGGTCAGGAATCACCTGCTGTGTCTCCATTCCCC
>NW_015379266.1:408731-410040 GCF_001522545.3 Parus major | reverse complement strand
GGAAGCACATCCTGTTTCCCTGAGGGGAAGAGCGGAGCGTTCCAGGTTGCCGAGCTGCAGGAACGGGAGCGAACCGAGGCACAGAGCCCGAATCCCGTCCCAAGCCGCGCTCAGGGGCTCGGCCGAGCCCAAAGCCCCAGCGGGGACCCGCAGGGAGGAGCGGAGATGAGCGAGCTCCCATCGAGTGCATCGGCTCGGAAAATGGGGAAGGCTCGGGGTCAGGCGCGCACGGTCCCCGGGGAAGGTTTGCCAGGGGAAATGGGAAGAGCTGCCGTGATTGCTCCTTCCAGCCTCAATTTGCGGCAGTTTCCCGTTTTCCAGAGCATTCCACCTGCGCCCGGAGCGGCTGCGGGAGCTGCGGGGTCCTGCGGGGCTTTGGGATGGAGCGGACCCGAAAGCTGCGGCAGCTCCCGAATGGAATTGTGTCCCCGGAGGATTGGGAAGGAGGAAAACACAAGGGATGTCGGGGACAGCTCCTCATCCCTCTGCCGCTGCTGGGAATTGTTCTGGGGCAGGGAGCGGGAGCTCGGCGGCTCTCCCGGGATCCCAGAGCCGGGATCCGGGCGGTCTCCAGCTCCTTCCCAAGCCGAACCGCGCAGGGATTCATCTCCCAGGGCTCCGGGGAAGGGCTGCGTGTTCCCGGTGCCCTCCTGTCCCCAGGGGTGTGGGAGGACCTGGATCCCAGCGGAGCTCCCGGGCCCGAGGGGTTAAAAGAGATTAAATATCTCCCAAAATGGATAATTACTAATTAGCTCCCTGCACATCAGAGCTGGAGACCATCACCCTCTGGCCACCAGCACCGGGTTCCTCCTGCTGCTCTCCTCGGGTGTCTGCAGGGAAAACTCACCCGGAGGGTAACAAACATTCCCCCTGCTGGGAAAACCGGGAATTCCCACAAATTCCACCCAAACTGCTCCGAGCAGCCACAACCATTGGATACCGGGATACCGGAACACAGGGATACCGGGATACCGGGATACAGGGATACAGGGGTACAGGGATACCGGGATACAGGGATACAGGGGTACCGGAACACAGGGATACCGGGATACCGGAACAGAGGGGTACAGGGGTACAGGGATACCGGGATACAGGAATACAGGGGTACAGGGATACAGGGGTACAGGGATATCGGGCACGGCTGGTTTGGGATGCCGGGCAAGGCTGGGAAGGGCAGTGGGGCTGGGCACGGAGGTGGAGCCGGGAAAGGAGCCGGATCCGGGCAGGATCAGGGATCCAGGATCAGGGAGGTGGATCCAGGATCAGGGATGTGGATCCAGGATCAGGGAGGTGGATCCAGGATCAGGGA
>NW_015379266.1:405550-407736 GCF_001522545.3 Parus major | reverse complement strand
CCGGTGGTTCCCCCATGGATGCTGCGGGTCCCGAGCACGGGGAAAAACCGGTGGAACCCATGGATGCTGCGGGCCCCGAGCACGGGGAGGAACCGGTGGTTCCCCCATGGATGCTGCGGGTCCCGAGCACGGGGAGGAGCCGGTGGTTCCCCCATGGATGCTGCGGGTCCCGAGCACGGGGAGGAACCGGTGGTTCCCCCATGGATGCCGCGGAGATGCCGCAGGCCTGGCACAGCTCCGGGCTCTCCCCGCAGAGCGCAGCGGGAGCAGCCCCAGGCCGATTTGTCCCGTTTGAAGGCGGATTTGTCCCGGTTTAGCCCCCGCAGGAAGGGCACGGAACAAGGAGCGGTCCCCGGGATACCGAGGGTGAGGGACCCAGGACAGCTCCCGGTTCCCAGCAGGATCAATGCCCAGCTCCGCAGGAATTGGGGAGCAATCCCAGAGCTCAGGGGGTGTCCTGGGCTCCTCAGCAGCCACAGGGGGATTCTCTGAGACCCTTCCTGGGGAGGATTAAATGGGATTTGGGGCAGGAATTCCTGGCTGGGAGGGTGGGCTGCCCCTGGATCCCTGCAGTGCCCAAAGCCGGGTTGGACAGGGCTTGGAGCAGCTGGGACAGCGGGAGGTGTCGCTGCCATGGCACTGGATGGCTCTGAGCTCCTTTCCAAGCCTGGAATCCTGGAATTCTGCGTCTTGCAGCGCAGCCCACAGGCTGGCAGCACACGGGAGGCTCTGGGGCTGCTCCAGGGAGACACGGCCGATGGCTGCGCTCCCTCTCCATCTGCAGAAATCCACACGCTGCTGACATTTCTGGGACACGCTATTTTTGCCTTGTGAGGGGGCTGGAAAAATCCGAGTGGCTTTCAAGAAATGAAAGCACCTTGTTTGAGTGGAGAAAATTGTTCTTGCTGATGAACCTGGAGCTGTTCGGCAGCGTCTCCGGTGACAGAATCCCACAGGACAGCTTTAGTGGAGGTGCTGGAATCTGCTCCCAGTGGGGTTTGGGAACCTCTCCAGCTGCTCCCTGGGGATGGATTGGGGTGCTGGAAATGAAAAATAACCCCCAAAACCTCAGCAAAGAGCAGCGGGACACGACAGCTTGGAAGTCACAAAAACAACGCCCTGATGGAAAGCAGCCACGGATTTAGGGGGCAAAGGGGCAGAAAATAAATCCCCCCAAACTTCTTCTTGTACTTCATTTCCTCCAGAGTTCGCAAAATTTCTCAACTTCATCGATTTTTTTTTATCCCATGCAGGAAATTCCATGAAATTTATGAGAATTCTGGGAAGTGAAAAGCGACACATCTCCAGGGGGGGGAGGATTTAGCTCTTCCAGCCTGGAGACGCAGTAACCACGGTGTGGAGAGGCTCCCAGACTTTCTTTCCCTTTCTTTTTTCCCTTTTTCTCTCCGTGGGGATAATAATAACAGTGTCAAGGACACCATTCAAGCTGATGCCTGGAGAGCTATTCAGTCCAGGCCTATTTACGGCCATTATAAAATGCCTGTGGATAGTTCAACGACCGATTTTCAAGAGTCTTTCTCTACCTTTTGAAGGCTCAGGAAAATCTATCAAACTGCAGAAATTAAGCTATTTTTCTTCAGGGGAAGAGAATCAGAGCAGGGAGCTTCTCGCATTAAAATCCTGCCGTAGATTCCCGACGAATGAAAAATTGCCGGGCATAATAATGAGCGGGGAGATGGATTTGGAAAAGGATAAAACCCCCTCTGCAGCCCCCGGGGCAGCGCTGCTGGGGATTTGGGGGTGAAGGATGGACTTTCCGTGGGTGCTGCTGTTCCCACACCCGAGCAGGGATGTGAGTGGGGATGGGGCCGGGTCCCGGAGCATCCCTGGGATCAGCCGGGGCACGGGATGGAGCTGGAGCTGTGCAGGACACTCGGGAGCAGCGCTGCAGGTGGCTCTGCAGCCACCCTGACAACAGCCTGAGACCCTGAGAACAGCCTGAACATCTGGGAACAGTCTGAACCCCTGGGGAACAGCCTGAACCCCTGGGGAACAGCCTGAACCTCTGGGGAACAGCCTGAACCTCTGGGGAACAGAACAGCCTGAGACCCTGAGAACAGTCTGAACCCCTGACAACAGCCTGAACCCCTGAGAACAGAACAACCTGAACCCCTGAGGAACAGCCTGAACTCCAGGCCCCCTTTCCTGAGCTGTTCATCCCATCC
>NW_015379266.1:402323-404334 GCF_001522545.3 Parus major | reverse complement strand
GCGGGCCCAGGACGGTCCCCGGGGGCAGCAGCTGCCCGCTCCCGTGGGAAAGGCTCGGCCCCGCGCCGCTGCTGCCCCCGCAGCACTTTGTTCTTTGTCCAAAGCGGGAGCCGCGGCCGCTCTTTGTGCCGCCCGTTTGAATCTGACCCTTTCCAACAGCACAAATCGATATTCCCGGGGAGAAGCAGTGGGTGCTGTTCTGCCGAGGCCTGTTTACAGCGGAGCGCTGCTCGAGGCAGATGTTATCTGGCGGACTTCACCAAATTTTACAAAGCATTTTCTGAGCGCATAATGACGGTATTATCTTTGTCCACCTGCTGAGAGGAGCGGTGGGCTCACAATAAATATCGGCTTCCGACACGGCCGGGTCCGAGCCCGTCTTATCTGTCCAGATGGGGGGAAAAAAGGCCCTAATTTACATCCCGGAAAGCGCTGGGGTGTGACAAAGGTCATCGGCTGACACCGCACCCTCGGCTGGGATGGAAAATATTCCAGTCCAGGCTGCATTGTCTGAAAGGAACACGGTCCCTGCAACGTCTCCTGCCCCTGCTCTGCTCTTCCAGCCCGCAGCACCTGAGCCACGGCATTCCCCGGCTGGGGAAACACAGAGATGTGGCCGGGAAAACGCAGGGAGAACACAGAGATGTGGCCGGGAAAAGCAGGGATGTGTCCGGGAAAAGGCAGGGATGTGTACCCCGGGAAAAGGCAGGGATGTGTCTGGGAAAAGGCAGGGATGTGTCCGGGAAAACACAGGGATATGGCCAGGAAAACGCAGGGATGTGTCCGGGAAAAGTCAGGGATGTGTCCGGGAAAAGGCAGGGATGTGTCAGGGAAAAGGCAGGGATGTGTCCAGTAAAAAGTCAGGGATGTGTCCGGGAAAAGGCAGGGATGTGTCCNGGATCCAGGATCAGGGAGGTGGATCCAGGATCAGGGATGTGGATCCAGGATCAGGGAGGTGGATCCAGGATCAGGGAGGTGGATCCAGGCAGGATCAGGGAGGTGGATCCAGGCAAGGAGACGGAGCTGGGCCCCAGGGAACCCCCCCAGTTTCTGCTCAGAGCATCTTGTCCAACTCCGCTAAGGATTTAAACACCCGTTGAAATTAATCTGCTGGATAAAACCTTTTCTTCGCAGTCTTCATTAATCACCCGCCCTTCCCCTAGTTCCTCGCAGGAAAATAGATTTTTTAACCTGTCAGCTGCGGTTTTGTGGGATTCGTTTCGTGCCTGCTCCGTCTGTTCTCCTGCCCCGCCGGGGAGGAGAGAGACAATTAACCCGGGGCTCGAAACCTCCGAGAGCGGAGCTGGGGATTGTGTGACCTCTGGGTGGGACATTAAATCCAGGCTTTGGGAATTCAGCTTTCCCGGCCAGCCAGGAGATCGGCAGGGCTGGAAATCCACCCCAAACCCTTCCCGGGACAGCGCGGGCCGCGCGTGGGGATGAGTTTGGGAAGGGGAGGCACCCGCACACCTCGGGCCGGAGCTGATCGCGGCTCGGGAGCTCACAGCGGCCAGGGCTCCATCCCCAGCCGGGACAGAACATCCCCAGGGAGGCCGGGAACGCACCCATGTGGGTCCGAGTGAGCCCCAAATCCCGCCCGGGCACCGGGCACGGATCGAGGCGGAGCCGGGGGGAAAAACTTCCAGGAGAGACCGAGGAGGAGCCCCGGGGCTGCGGGAGTGGGACCCGAGGAGCCCCGGGATGCTGCGGGCCCCGAGCACGGGGAGGAGCCGGTGGTTCCCCCATGGATGCTGCGGGTCCCGAGCACGGGGAAGAACCGGTGGTTCCCCCATGGATGCTGCGGGCCCCGAGCACGGGGAGGAGCCCGAGGAGCCCCGGGATGCTGCAGGCCCCGAGCACGGGGAAGAACCGGTGGTTCCCCCATGGATGCTGCGGGCCCCGAGCACGGGGAGGAGCCGGTGGTTCCCCCATGGATGCTGCGGGTCCCGAGCACGGGGAAAAACCGGTGGAACCCATGGATGCTGCGGGCCCCGAGCACGGGGAGGAACCG
>NW_015379266.1:391760-394976 GCF_001522545.3 Parus major | reverse complement strand
GCAGGTGATGGGGCAGTGCCCCACGGCCCATCCCAGCTCCTGCCGTGCTGCAATCCCGGGAGCTCTGGGGATCCATCCCTCGGGAGTGTCACTGCCAGCATCCCTCGGCATTCCCGGCTCGGCCAGGAGCTGTTTCCTATCGCTCCGCCCGTTTCTCTCCACGGGCCGGGTTCTCACCGCTCCTTCCCCCCGGGCACGGACACCCAGGAGCGGATCCCCCTCCCACGGAAACTCCTGCCTGAGCTGCTCCCTCCTTCTCCTCCCTTTCCAGGAAACGCTCTGCGTTTTACGAGTACCCCACAATTAGCGAGTTAATGAGCTAATGAGGGGATTCTAGGCAGCTTCCCTCTCATCTGCGAGCGCACAGCATCCTCGCGGCTCTCGGCACCAGAGCCAGCGCAGCCTCCCGGGGGCACAGCCCGTTCTGGAGTGACAGCTTCCTGGAATTAATCATTAATCATTAATCATTAATCATCAAGGTACACGGAATTAGCACGGCACCCGAGATGCCGAGCAGGGACCTGAGGCTCCACAAGAGTCAGGCCAGGGGTGCTCTGCTCCGGGGGAGCGCTGGGATGTCACTGCCGAACGTGTCCCACCGCCCCACAAAAACCACAGAAAGACAAAATAAAACCAACGGGGAGCCAGGAGGGAATATCAGATCATTAACACAGCGCCTAATACACCGGGAGAAATGTCAGTGGGGACTGAGCTAATGGGCTAGTCTCCTCCGGAATTTTATTATCCCTGAAATTCTAAATAATGCATCACCTTGGGCTGCCGGTGTCCCTCCCGCCGTCAGTCCGTGATTCCCCGCTCCGGCACGAGGAAGCGGTAAATCAGAGAGCTCACCCTTGTCTACACGTCGTGCAGGTAGTGATTGAGCCAAGATTTATTTATTAGCGGAGCCGTGATTGATTTAGAGGAGATTTGCTCGCTGGAGTTAATTACAAGCAATAAGTGGCTGCGCTGGCTGCCGGGCAAGGCCGGGCTGCTGCTGCTGCTGCTGCCCCTGCCCCTGCTGCTGCTGCTGCTGCTGCTGCTGCTGCTGCTGCCCCTGCCCCTGCCCCTGCTGCTGCCCCTGCCCCTGCTGCTGCTGCCCCTGCTGCTGCTGCTGCAGGGATATCCTGGGATCTTCGGGATCAGCGATCCTGGGGCACACAAAGCCGTGCCTGCCGAGAGCGATCACCCCGCTCTCATCCATCTCCTGGCCCTGCCAGCTCTGCAGGCCAGCGTGGAGCTCTGCAGCTCCCTGCCCGTGTCACCACCAGTGCAGCTCTGCAGCTCCCTGCCCGTGTCACCACCAGTGCAGCTCCCAGCCCGTGTCACCACCAGTGCAGCTCCCTGCCCGTGTCACCACCATCGGATGGGCTCCGTCCTGTCCTTTCCAGCGCAGAACCTCCTGAAATCTCATCTCCCGGGACAAATCCCCTCACGCCGGGCTCAGTGGCAGGGTTGTGCTTATTGGCACCCCATAAAGTCCCTGCTAGCGGGCTGTCCCCTGTTCTGCCATGGAAAAGCTGATTCTCCAGGAGGGAGCGGGGCTCCCGGTGGGAAAAGCTCCTGGCACGAGCATTCCAGAGCTCGGGGGTGGCACAGCCCGTGCCCTCGTCACCCCGGGAGTGACACACTCACAGCCACCGATCTCTGGTGGCTCTTCCAGGGCGCTAATTAATGAATTAATCAATTACTTGCCTCTCCCTCGCTGGCTGTTTGGGTCAGGCTCCCGGTGCCCATCACGGTGAGAGCGCCCCGGGGAGCCCTTTGTTCCGCAGAGGTGAAAAATTGTACCCACAAAAAGAGTTCCCCCCCGCGATCAATTCCCTCTAACAACTTTATTGATTAGCTGCAGGAACATCTCCCATTTATTAATTATGAAGAAGATGTTCCAGCGATCCCTGGGAGTTCGGTGTTGTGCTTTCCCTGCGCCCTCGGGCCCCAGCCCAGAGCGGAGCCCACCCCGCAGGGATTTAAACTCGGGCTGGATGTGGCACTTGGGGACACGGGTCCTCTGCTCCGGAGCTTTTCCAGGCCACGTTCCCACATCCAGCCCTGCTCCAGCCTCGAGAACACGGCACCCCAAAACCCCCAGGGCTCACCCCAAAACCACCTTCACACCGTGAATGGAAGGGAGGAGTCAAGCGAGGGCGAGGAAGGGCAGGAGCGAGCTGGAAGCGGGGGCAAGGAAGGAAAAGGAAGGTCAGAAAGAGGGTAATTAAGGAAATGCAGCAAAGAGGAATTATACAAGAGAGGATTAGAAATGTCCAATTGGTGTCGGTTCCCGGGGCCATAAATCACCCGCAGCGGGAAGGAGATGCTGAGGAAGCCGAGGCGATGCTGGACTGATTATGAGTTTGAAATATGGCACGTTGGCAAAAAACGCACGGCGATTTATCTTGTGTCAGCCGCCGTCCCGGGAAGGTGGCAGCCGTCCCCACACGGCTCTTCTGAAACCCAAACTCCCAATTGATTCCTGAGCCTGCCAGCCCGTCTGAGCCGCTAACAAATAACACAGGGAGGGGGAAATCGGGAAATCAGAGATTGCAGCCACAGAAAAACAAATGCACGGGGTGGAGGACAGGGATTTTCATACCCTGCAAGCAAACAGAACCCCAAATAAGCCTTCAGCGTGGTGGCCTGCATATGTAAAGATTTAATAACTCAGATTTGCGGTCCTACCCACACAGAGTGACTGCCAGCCCAAGAGAAGGGTGAAAATGGTGCTTTTAACGAAGATCTGGATGTGAAAATCAAAGGGGGATACAAATCCTAGCAACACAGCGGGGTGAATGCAATCTCTGGACTGAAATCTGGATCAGCTCCCGGAGCCCCTCCGTGGGCACAGCGCAGGAGCCAGCAGAGCCTGGCAGGGCTGCAGGTGCCGGTGGGAGGCAAAGCAGGAGCCTGAGAAAAGCTCCAGAAGGATCTGCTGGCAGCAAGCACAAACCAAAAATAGGCAGTGGCAGCAATCGAGGCGAGAGTGGGGAAAATGGAGACGGCGATCAATACCCCGAGAGCGGCAGCACGGAGGATGTGAACAGTTTTCATTCCTGACCTGCACAAGCAGGGGCTGAGCTGAAAACCTCATTTCTCTTCCAGAAATCATAGGCACAGTTCAAAAACAGCTAAAAATGAACCATGTAAATGAGGGCATTGAGTGTGAGGTGTGACTTTAGCACTCCTGAGCTGCTCCCAGGGGCTGCACCGGGGTCCTGG
>NW_015379266.1:387656-389510 GCF_001522545.3 Parus major | reverse complement strand
GACACCAGGAAAAGCTGCAGCTGGAGATGTGGCAGGAATCTCCTCCTGGGAGGGCACGGCACAGGAGAGCACTCCAGGAGCAGAGGCTCTACAGAACCAGCCAGCTCTTAGGTGTTTATCCTGCAGTAAATAATGGAACATGATACCCCAAGAGCTGCTGTGGGCAAATGGGCTAATGGAAGCCCTGGGTAAATGCAGGGGAGCTGCTCCTGCCTCAGCATGGGGCACTTGTAGGCAGATATTGCAGTGCTACAGCCTGTTGTGGTACTCAGGGCTCAAAAGGATGCTGGAAACTGGGGGGAGAACAGCAAATAGCCATCGAAATTACCTGCAGCCAAAAATACACCGCACAGCAACCAGCTGAAAGAGCCTGACACGTTGAGCTCATCAAGGAAAGAGGGGAAAATGCCCTGAGAGCTGGATATGGGAATTTCAGCAGGAAAAACAACAGGATAACACAACACTTGAAGCTGAGGCTAAGGAAAGAGTGCCAGGCTGTGCAAGCCCTTCCCCACAGCCACAGGGCAGCAGAAGGAACAGCAGTGAAATCCCCTTTGGAACATGAGCAGTCTGTGAGTTCAGGATGGATAAAGCTCAGCAGCAATACTCACATGGATATGGAATTTGATATGGACAATAACTGCTGTGGGGTTAACCCCATTTACCCTGACTGGGTGCACCCCCAGCTGATCCCAGTCACTTCACACATCCCTGGGAAGGGAAGGGGAGCTGTGTGGACGCTGCCCAAACTGGAGGTGCTGCTGCAAATTCTCTGTCCTTTTGCTCTCTCCACTGCTGGGACAGAGACAGGAATTTTTGCTGGACTTCTTTGAAGCGGTTTTTGTGGATATCATCTTTTTTCCAGGACCCTGAGCCTTGCCAGGGAGAGGCTTAGAGCTCAAAACCCACCTCCAAACCAGTCTGTGTGATACTGGGACTGTAAGCAAAATACAGCCAGTGAAATAATGGCCAGTGGACAGGCAGAGAGCGTGGAGAGGATATTGATTGGAACAGGGAATCTTTTCTGCACAGCACAGTGAGCTCCGAAGGGCTGAGCTTCAGGTCATTTCTAGCAAATAATGTCTTGTACACTGTTATTTGTGGATCCTGGAAATCAAACTGCAGCATCCGGGCTCTTGTCTAACAAGTCCCTGTAGCTACAGCCAGCAGCCTCGAGAGAGGAATCAAAGCAGCAAATCAGACAGAAATGGGGATAAAATAACCCCCAGCATGTTTGGGACATGGGGAGCACCCCTGGGGAGCAGCCCTGGGGGGCTCTGTGTGTGAACCCTGCCAGGGGAGCCCCTGGATGAACATTTCCAGGTGCAGAGGTGTCAGGTGGGACACGGGCAGCTCCTCCCCTCCATCCCTGCCACGGCCAGGCCGATGCTAGAGATGGATTTATTGATAACATCTCCTCCAGCTGCTGAAGGAGCTGGGGGCAGAAGGAACTCCAGGAGCCCCGGCTGGCTTCGCTCCCACACTGCTAACAAAGAGATTCCAGCAGCGCTTCAGAGGTGGGGATTTGATAAACTGGCTCATATTTTGAAATGAACAAATGACACTTCATCGTGGCCCTGACAGAGGGCTCGGCGCTGTTTGCAGTAATCTATGCCGTCTTTAACACACGGCCGCGGTCCCAGCCGCCGGCACATGAAGGATGGAGGAGCAGGCAAAAGGTTAATAGAGCATTGGGCCTTTTTTAATTGAAAAAATGACTGAGGGACCATGTAGCAGAGCGAGCAGTAATATTATTACAGGCTGTAAGTACTGTTCCAGAGACTTACTGTTCATCTGGGAGCAGAGTAATGAGCAGCGGGCTGTGGCTCCCGCCCCGGCCAGAATGTGATGGCT
>NW_015379266.1:382696-386734 GCF_001522545.3 Parus major | reverse complement strand
GAGCATCCCTGTGCAAATCCTGCACTGGAGCATCCCTGTAATGAGCACCCCTGTGCAAATCCTGGATGGGAGCATCCCTGTGCTGAGCATCCCTGTGCAAATCCTGCACTGGAGCATCCCTGTGCTGAGCATCCCTGTGCTGAGCACCCCTGTGCAAATCCTGCATGGGAGCATCCCTGTGCTGAGCACCCCTGTGCAAATCCTGGATGGGAGCATCCCTGTGCTGAGCATCCCTGTGCAAATCCTGCACTGGAGCATCCCTGTGCAGAGCATCCCTGTGCCAATTCCTGCCCCAGAACATCCCTGTGCAAATCCTGCATGGGAGCATCCCTGTGCTGAGCTTCCCTGTGCAAATCCTGCATGGGAGCATCCCTGTTCTGAGCACCCCTGTGCCAATTCCTGCCCCAGAACATCCCTGTGCAAATCCTGCACTGGAGCATCCCTGTGCAGAGCATCCCTGTGCTGAACATCCCTGTGCAAATCCTGCACTGGAGCATCCCTGTGCAAATCCTGCACTGGAGCATCCCTTGCTGAGCACCCCTGTGCCAATTCTGCCCCAGAACATCCCGTGCCAGTTCCTGCCCCAGAACATCCCAGCGCCAGTTCCTGCCCCAGAACATCCCTGTGCCAATTCCTGCCCCAGAACATCCCTGTGCCAGTTCCTGCCCCAGAACATCCCAGTGCCAGTTCCTGCCCCAGAACATCCCTGTGCCAATTCCTGCCCCAGAACATCCCTGTGCCAGCTCCTGCTGTGCTCCCTCCGTGTGTGCCCTGGCTGGGACCCACAGCTCAGCCCCTCTGCTCAGCCCCGTGAGCTCGGTGTCCCCGCAGTGCCATCTGCTCCAGAGGTCCCGAGCAGGGAGAAACGGCCCGGGACAGAGAGCACGAAGGGAGGATGCTGTCCGGAGCAGAGGGAGCAGCAGGAGAGGACACTCTCCGGAGCAGAGGGAGCAGGAGGAGAGGACACTGTCCGGAGCAGAGGGAGCAGGAGGGGAGGATGCTGTCCGGAGCAGAGGGAGCAGGAGGAGAGGACACTGTCCGGAGCAGAGGGAGCAGCAGGAGAAGACACTGTCCGGAGCAGAAGGAACACTAGGGGAGGACGCTGTCCGGAGCAGAGGGAGCAGGAGGGGAGGATGCTGTCCGGAGCAGAAGGAACACTAGGGGAGGACGCTGTCCGGAGCAGCCGGGGCTCCTGTCAGGCTGCAGCCGGGGAGGGAAGGCCACGCTCGGGGAGGTTTGTTCCCGAGCAGGGTCAGTGCCCGGCTCAGCGGTGCCGACAGGGCTAATTGATGAGGAATTGCCGGCGGAGCGCTGTGTCATCCCGGGCAGCTGAAGTCGGGGCTGGGCCAAGCAGGGCTGTTAAACAGCCTGTGGCGGCACTTTGGGCTGCCAGGATTTATGCTCCGCAGGAGCAGCTCTATCTGTCATCTGTGAAAAGCCTCATTTCCAGAGAGGCTCCGTCAGGAAAGGCAATCAGCCTGGAAGCGGCTATGCTGGGAATTGATAACTGCTCTGCCAGGGACAGCTCATCCCTCCCTCCCTCCCTCCCTCCTGCAGGGGCTGACAGGGACCTGGGATGGGGGTCTGCTCCCCCAGGGAATCCCCCGGAGCCTGCAGCCCCTCGGGGAGCTCCGAGGCTGGAGAGTGAGCGCTGGCAGGTCTGTGGCACAGCTGGGAGCGCTTCTGTCGGGAACAGCCTGTCTCCAGAGGGCAAAAGGGAATGCTCATGGAAAAAAGCCCCATGGAAAGGGAGGCAGGTTTTGCCTCACCTCTGGGCCTGCTGATGCCGCTGGGGCTTTGCCTCTGGTGTGAGGGAGGATTTCCAAGCACGGGAAACCACAGAACCCCAGAAAGGAAAATCTGGAAGGGGTTTTCAAGCCAATCTTGCCCCAGCCCAGCTGCTCCGAGCCTCTCAGCACAGCGTGGATGTCTCCTCCTACCCAGGACCCCCAGCACCCGGTGTTTCCATGAGAGACCCCCGAATAAAGCCCCTGACGGACGGACAGACCAACAGCATCGTCATCTGCGCTGCGCTTTCCTCTCCCTGCAGGATGAGCTCCAGTTCCTCCCATCCATCTCATTCTTTCAAGCCATCTTCCTCCTGCAATTTCCCCTCACCCCGAAAAGAGTCAGGGATCGATCGTTCCTTTCCAATTTCAGCCGGGGAGAGGGAGGGAAGGAGCCCGGGGAGAGGCAGAGGATGCTTTTGCCTCCCCCAGCACGTGCTGGGAGCGCAGCGTGCCTATTGATCCCTGCCTGGGAATCACTGCAGCCGTGCCCTGACCTCCTGCCACAGCCACAGCCAAAAGCAGCCGGCCCCGGGCTCTGCCAGGCACAAAACGAGCTCCTCCCCTCAAAAAGGACAGCAGCATCGCCCAGGAAGGAGCTGGGAAAAAATCCCGACAGGAGGAGATGTAAGAATCCAGAAATGGAGAAACATTTCTCCCTTTGTCCTGTTCTCCAAAAAGGGATTAATCCTATTTGTCACTGACAGAAAGGCTTCCAAATATCCCCGGGTAAACCAGGATTTAGAAAAAATTAAGTGGAAAGTAGTAGAATGTTTAATATGTCACCAAAGTAAAAAATACAGATTTTAGAGTGTTTAATACATGGAGTAAAGACAGAGGGGAAAAGTGTGGTTTTTACCTCTCCTTCTTCCTTCCTCTCCATGATTCTGCAGTTTTTAGGAGCACAAAGAGTGGTTGGTGGAAAGTTGGTCACAGTTTTAATTACATAAGTAGATATAAAAAACGAATTTGTTAATATATAAAAACAGTACACGTGTCTATATTAATTGGATAAAAACGAATCTAAAGATGAATATAAAGATGAAACAGCCATTTTGTGCCTTCAGAACCAAAGTGAGCCAAGTTATGGTGAATTGAAGTTGTGCAGGAAGACTGGAGAGACCTGCCAGGTTTTGGGATGACATCCTAATTAACACGAGAAACAAGATCTAACGAGCTTTGGACCCGGAGAACTGAGGTAAACGCAGCTCCCTGTGAGGGAATATTCCAAAGGAGCTGAGCTCAGAGGAGACTGAGGAATCCAGGAGTGAGAAGAGTCAAAAAGAGCAGAAGTTTTGTGTTTGGTCCCAGTGCTCTGGTCACAGCCAGCTGGGGGATGTGAGACTCAGATATAAAATGGAATTTGGACACCCAGCAGCACCCATGTGTGTCCCTGCTGTGCCCCAGTAACAAATCTGACTGTAGGTGTGGTGCAGCAGCTGTTTAATTACCAGAGACACGGCTTAATGACGTCTGTGTCCCAGCAGGGAGCACTTGGGATGCTCCATTGGGCTGATTTTGGCTCCAGTGCTGCTGCCCAAACTCCCTCTCTGATAACAGGTGCTTTTCTAAACGCTGTTAAATGAGAAGGGCTCACAACAGGCCCGCTTCTCCCAGCTGATGGATGGATCTGAAAGGAACAACGCCAAATATCTGAGTTATTGTGCAGGGCTGATGGCTGTCGGGACGGCACAGCAAAGACAAATGCACACCTTTGCCCGGGTTATTACTTTAAGCTTGTTATTATCATTATTATGGGTGATTAAAAACCCCATTAATCAGATGCTAAACAGATTAAGCCCTATGAATTAATTTTCTGGAAATAACTAAGACAAACATTCAGTGCAGAGCTCATTTAATGAAATAGAAGCTGTTTATCTGCAAAATTAGGGCTTGAGAGTAGCTGAGCTTGGGCTGGAAAAATCCAGTACGGTGTGGGCACGGCGGGCACAGGCTGGAGCCAAGGCCGATTTTTTACCCATTCTAAGTAAAAGAAAAATCTTGCTGTAAGTAATTTATGATACATTACACAAAGAGCTCATTAGCGAGAGCTCCAAAATGAAATTACAGTCAGTCAGGAAATAATTCCCTGATTGAGTGTGGAAGGAAGGGAGGACAGAGGCTGCCGAGGAGCACTGAGCTGTGCAGGGACAGCGGGTGTTCCTCTGGCCGGGTGTGCACAGCTGGGGGACACTGGGGGTTCCTCTGGCCAGGTGTGCACAGCTGGGGGACACTGGGGGTTCCTCTGGCC
>NW_015379266.1:378043-382236 GCF_001522545.3 Parus major | reverse complement strand
GTGCACAGCTGGGGGACACTGGGGGTTCCTCTGGCCAGGTGTGCACAGCTGGGGGAGCCTCACACACCTGGCACAGCCAGCAAGGACAGCTCTAAGTTGTTTTCTTGGAAGCCCTGTTAGTTCATTATCGTGACTAATTGCTGACACTTATTTAATGAGTGTATCACACACTTCCACCGGCTGCTGGGTCCTGACAACTTCAGGCCTGTTCTGCAGTAGGGACCAAGAGGGATGAGCTGGAAGGAGAACCCTGAGGTTGAATTAAGAAGGTAAGATATCGAAATCCAAGAGATAAATAAAGATAAGATGTCTCTGGTGTGTTAGCAAAGCAGGGGAGAGCTCTGGAGCCAAGCAGAGGGTTTTATGTGCTTTATATGCACCACCTCCACCATTTCCCTGGCAAACCACTTTCTCCTACTAACACTTAAACAAGATGCTTCTTATCAGCCTTGCCACTAATGACAGCGATATAGGAAATGAAAATTAATTGAGTTTTCACCACCATCTTTCCCTGCCACCATTATGGAGTTGCCTCTCAGAGAAAACCATTGGAAGCAATGGGGTAAAGAAGTTTCCCTGAGGTGAAATAAATAGGAGAGCCATGGAGCTGTGGCAATGTCCTCATCCTGAAATGACCCAGCTGTTCCTGCTGCTGTCCCAGCCCCGGGGTGAGCGACATCCCGATCTCCAGGCCATTCCTCTGGCTCCTCCTCTGCTCCAAGGAGCTTCACAGCCTGGTATCCAACCCCTAAAGCATCACCAGGGACAAGGGGAGCTTCCCTTTGCACCCATTTATAGCCTTCCCCAGAAACTGCCTGTGGCATTGCTGTTCCTTGTGTCCCTTTTAATAAATGGGTGTGTTCGTTATTGCTGTTGAAAGTTCTGGCTTTGGCCTTTTGAAGTCATTCGATTAGGAAGTAGAGAGAATATTTTAGCTGCAGAGAGGGCTATCACAATCAGCACTAGGAGGAGTAATCCAATTTTCTTGCCAAAGAAGGGCAAGGGTCCTCCTAGGAGGTCAAAGCTCCCTTAGCACAATTAGAACTTTAATTAATGAAATTGGTTGAGCGTCCAGCAGCAGAAGCAGCGTATTTGTGGAGCTCTGGGAGCTCAGCAGCTCCCTGCTGGCTCTCCTGAGCACAGCCAGACCCCGCTGTGGAGGACATGTATTGCAGAGATGTCACTTTGGGGCTCCTGGCAGAACGTGGAGAGCCAGCTCGGCCTCTCCAGCAGCTCTGCGAGGAGCGGCACGACTCGTGGCGTGTCGTGCTGTTCAGACATGCTGGCTGCAATTAATATTGCATAACGGCCTCCTGATTCCTAAATTATGTATTTCTCCTTCTCAGCATCGTGTGGTTTGTTGTTTTTGTTTTTTTTTACAGGGTTAATTATTTTCCATCATTCCGCCTTTAGCAACAGTCGTCTTAATTAAGGGGGCCGAGTTCCGCTCTCATTGCTGCCTGGCAGATGCTAATGAAATCAATGGAGCCGTGCGGTGTAAATGGGAGGGACGCCGGCCATCCAGTAAAAATGAAACGTTCCCTCTCTTGTTGATTAATGCATAAAATTAACCCGAGTTTAATCTGCAGCTCCTGACTGAGTGAATCCCCGCAGAGCCCCCTCTGGGGGTGGTGTTCCCTGAGCAGTTCTCGCTCGTCCCGGGAGCCCTGGCCGCGCTTTGGGCTTTGAGAAACGCGGCAAGAGCGTGCAGCAGGGCTCCAAGTGACTGTCACCTGTCCCTCCGGTGCCTGCTGCCTGTCCCTGTGCCCCTGGCCAGGGCTGGGCCAGCAGGCAGCTCCCCCAAAGCCGTGTGCTGCTGGCTTCCAGGGATCAAACAGCCGAGGGAGGGATAGAAATCAGCCCAGAGCCCCATCCCCGGCGCTGCCCCCCGCTCACTCCCTGCCTGTCCCCCCACAGCCACCCCTGCTGGCACCAAAAGGGCTGATCCCAGTTATTCCTCCCTGGCTTGCATTTCCTGACAGCCCAACATTAAAGCAGGCCCAGGCAGCCATGCAGGGGAGGCTCCAATAAGTGCATCCACATGCAATATTCATGGATGGCTCCAGAATAGTTACAGATCCATCACACTTGGCAGCGGGATGGGGCTGGCGTGCGCTCCTAATGCTGGGCTTAAGCACCTCCTTGAACCTGAGCCCTGAGCCAGGCCTGCCAGGTCCCACCGCTGGCTGTCCCCATCTGTCCTGCCAAAGCCCCCTGCCCTCTCCACGCTCCCCCTCCCACCTCGGGGAGCTGGGCCTGGGGGTGTCCCTGATCCTCTGCTCCTGGATAAAGCAGGGAAAACAAGGGAGCCACTGGAGCTTAATTCCCTCACTCCGGGAAAGGTTTGTTTACCAGCCTCTGGCCAGCTCCAAACCTGATCTCATCCCCCAGGATTAATTTTTACACAATCATTCCGCAGTCTGTGATAATCACTCCATAAAAAAATGAAGAGATTTGGGATTTTTTCCAGCGTGGAGGATTAGGTCTAAAGACAAGCAATCTGCAGGAAGCTCAGCTCCATGCACAGCACTCATCGCTCCGTGCTCTTCCCAGCTTTGGGGAGCCTTTCATTGGGCTTTTCCACAGTGGGGCTGGCTGTCCTTGCCAGGCAGACACGTCCCCAGGGTCCCTGGGTGCTGCCACACATCCCTGCGGGGCTGGGGACCCTCCTGGCCTCATCACCTCCTTCTCCACTGAAGAGGAGCCTCTGGAACAGCCTCCCCACCCTGGGGTCTCTCTGGTTTCCTTGGGAAGGAGGTGAAGCACGGGGGACCTGAATGCAGTACAACAAGCCAGCTGGTGGCATGGTTTTAAAATGTAATAAACTATGAAAAGAAATGATGAGCTTAAATCCTGGAGCCTTTAGTAAATTCCTGGTGGTTTAACTAGGTGAAGAGTGAATAATAACCTGGGAACTGGCAGTTTCCCTGTTCCAGGGGCAGCTGTCTCTGTGTTCTCCTGAGCCCCCAGGAACCTCCTTCAGCTGCCAGCCTTGCCAAGCCTGGCTTAACTAACCCTGGTCCTGCAACACACACCCAGTGCCTCCTCATGGGCACACCAGGATTGTTGCTGAGGCTTGGGGCTGAATTCCCAAAGATTCCTGACGGGATGTGACCCCATGCCAGGGGCTCCTGGCACTGCCAGAAGGGTGAGAGCTCACAGGTTTCAGAGTCAGGAGGAGTTGTGCCCAGCAAGCGTTTTTCCAAATAGAATTAGAATAAGTACATCTCTGGGACGGCTCTGACCACAGGGATAAGGATGCAATGCCAGGTTTTTTAAAACAAAATAACGTAAGCACTTAGAAAAGGACTCGAGCAGACTTTGGGTACTTATGTTGAAAATAATTGTCCCAGGAAACCCGATTCAGCAGCCACCCAGGCTGAAAGCACTTAGGCACACTCGGGCAGGCGTTCAACAAAGCATTTAGTGAGCCCGGCGCTGCATCAGCAGGAACGCGGGGCTCCGGGCACCGAGTGACTCAGGGAAACCGCGGGGCTCAGGAGCACCACGTCCCGCCGGGGGACGGCCGGGGGCCCGCTGGGGTCCCTCTGGGTCCCTTTGGGGTCCCTTTAGGGTCCCTCTGGGTCCCTTTAGGGTCCCGCTGGGGTCCCTCTGGGTCCCTTTAGGGTCTCTCTGGGGTCCCTCTGGGGTCCCTCTAGGGTCCCTTTAGGGTCCCTTAGGGTCCTTCTGGGATCCATCTGGGATCGCTCTAGGGTCCCTTTAGGGTCCCTCTGGGGTCCCTCTAGGGTCCCTCTAAGGTCCCTCTAAGGTCCCTCTGGGGTCCCTCTGGGTTCCCTCTGGGGTCCCTCTGGGTCCCTTTGGGTCCCTTTAGGGTCTCTCTGGGGTCCCTCTGGGGTCCCTCTAGGGTCCCTCTAAGGTCCCTCTGGGGTCCCTCTAAGGTCCCTCTGGGGTCCCTCTGGGTCCCTCTAGGGTCCCTCTAGGGTCCCTTTAGGGTCCCTCTGGGGTCTCTTTAGGATCCCACTAGGGTTATACTGCACGGCTCCCATTGGGATCCCAGCTGCTGCCCTCGCTGCTCCCACTGGGGCCAGCCCCAACCAGCCAGGGCAGTGTCCCCGCTGTGTCCCCTTGCCCGGCTCCAGCCCCAACCAGCCAGGGCAGTGTCCCCGCTGTGTCCCCTTGCCCGGCTCCAGCCCCAGGCAGCCAGGGCAGTGTCCCCGCTGTGTCCCCTTGCC
>NW_015379266.1:374805-377854 GCF_001522545.3 Parus major | reverse complement strand
CAGCCAGGGCAGTGTCCCCGCTGTGTCCCCTTGCCCGGCTCCAGCCCCAGGCAGCCAGGGCAGTGTCCCCGCTGTGTCCCCTTGCCCGGCTCCAGCCCCGAGGCTTCTCCTGCTGCCCCAGGAGTCGCCACGGGAGGGTTCCTCAGCCCAGCAGGCTGGCCCAGGAGCAGCAGGAGCTCGGCTCTCACACCCTTCCCCAGGGAATACCTTTGCTGGAAGCCGGCAGCCTGGGAGGGAGAGTGGCCGTGGTAATAAATTCATGGATTTTCACACCCCAGCAGGCTGACAAGTGCTGGCTTTAAAGAGACTTTAAAACCGCTGTGAGGCAGACCCAGACCCCAAACACCAGCTTCAAAGGAGGCAGGGAAATTGCAAAGATAGCCTGGAAAAAGTGGATTTCAGTGGGGGCAAATCTTCAAACACAACTTTCCAGTACCGTTATAAAGACCGTGTACCTTTGGCATGAATAAATCCAGAAGAGGGAACCTTTCCTTAGTGCACACCTGAGCTGACCTGGTTCCTGCTCTGGGCTGGAAAGTGGATGGATGCTCCTGGCTCCTCTCACGTGCAGTGGCCGTGTCTCCTCCTCCGTGGGACCCATCCCTCGTGCTCTGCCCAGGACAGCGCGCCCCTGGCTGCCTGCACAGCGGGGCTGTCCCACTGCCCAGCTGACAGGTTCCACACAGAAGGCACATTGCTCCTTGCACAGCCTCACATCTCACCAGATTTTGGATTTTCCTGGCTTTAGGGCTGGTGTTTCTCACCAGCCGAGGGCTCCGTGCAGCCGGGGCTATCCCAGGGCCGCTGGGAAGCTGCTGGCAGCCTGGGACACGTCCTTCCAAGCTGCCCTTGTCCTCGTGGCAGCTTTCAGGGCAGCCTGTGGCCAGTGAAAACACGGGCTCCCAGCCCAGCGGCTCCTCTGGAGCTGCCCACAGCCCTGAGCTCCCTAATTGAGGCAGGAGCAGTACCTGGGCCTCCCCGCTCCTGCTGCAGCCTCCGGCGAGCCCAGCTCTGTGTCAATTACAGGAAAATCAATGAAGATACTGTTCAGGACTCCTTTTCACCATTCAGCACGGATGATATCCTTCACTTTCTAGCACTGATTCATTTACTTTCGGCCTCTCCAGGGGCTCCTGACATATTGCTATCTCTGAAGAATCTGAAGCGAGAACTGCCTTTGTTTCTTTCCACTGCAACTTGTTGGTGGGGCTGGGGCTCACTGAGGGTCAGGGGAGAGGCTGCAGCACACGACAGAGTCTGAACATTCCTTACCAAAACACCTTCCCAAGGTCCTCCCAGATCTCTTTTGCACTGGCAGAATCAGGGGGAAAATGGGTCCAGACAAGGGAGCAGAGTGCCATCGATGTCCCTGCTCCAGCTGAGCTGTCCCCAAAAGCGGTGACACCGCAGTAGTGCTGCTCCTCTTGCTGGCCGTGTTGGATGGATCTTGGAACGACCTGGCCCAAGGAAGGTGTCCATGGCAGGGGCTTGGAACTGAACGACCTTTCCCAGTTTTCCAGCAGCTGCAAACTCTCCTGCAAGAGAAAAGACGGGAGAGTGGACAGGACTGTGAGACCGGGGCTGCACAGTCTCACTCTGGGGTTTATTCCCACCCCCAGAACTCAAGGTCAGAGAGACAATATTAAATGTTATAGAACTGATTTCTAAAATATTTAAAGCCAAAGTCTGCAGCTGGTTTATCCTGGGAAGCCTAGGATGTCATTGGGACAGCACAATCCATGCTGAAGCTGGGGTCACCGTGCACTGGGTGGACAGTGATGGACATCAGGTGACAGTCACATAAAATGTCTGTGTCCTTTATCAAAGCACCGTTTGAATTTCCTGCATTCCCAGCCTTTCCTGTCGCTCCACCAACGCCACAGGCATCCCACAGCAGTTGGATTTAGACCTCAGGCCGTCCTGTGGCTGAACTCCCACTGCAGGCTGAGGAAGCACACTGATGCAAACCCCAACCCTACGAGCTCCTCATGTTCCTGCTCTTCAAAGAGAGCTCCGTGCATGGAGAGCGGGCAGGAAATAGCCCAGAGCAAGGACGGGGCTACAAAGACAGGATCTATTATTTATGAGGCACTTCAGTGAACTCGGGGTTTGTGGGGGAGCCGTGTGAGGGGGAAAATGGAGTTGGAAGAAACACTGAGAGCGATGCAGCACGCAGGGGCCGTGTTCACGGGAGACATCCCTGGAGTGCAGAAGGCTCTGTTGGAGCTCATGTGGGATTTACTCCGTGGTTTAGGGGGCAGTTTAATGACCCGTGCTCCAAACACCAGGCTTTTAAAGAGCGAGGGGTCTTCTGAGCCAGCAGAGTCTGCAGTGCCCAGCACAGGCTCCCACAGCTCCCAACGTGACACCCGTGATCTGCGGTGTCACAGGGAAATGAGAGCTGTGCACCCTGTGTGCCCACCCAGGGACACGGGGTACCACCAGGGACACGGGGTACCACCTGGGACACGGGGTCCTGGGGGAGACACAGGGTACCACCAGGGACACAGGGTCCTGGCAGAGACACAGGGTACCACCAGGGACACAGGGTCCTGGCAGAGACACAGGGTTCCATCAGGGACACAGGGTACCACCAGGGACACGGGGTACCACCAGGGACACGGGGTTCCACCAGGGACACAGCGTCCTGGGAGAGACAGAGAAGAGACACAGGGTCCTGGCAGAGACACAAGGTCCTGGGAGAGTCCCCAGCAGAGACACAGGGTCGCCAGGAGAGACACAGTGTCCCCAGCACAGACACAGCAGGGACACAGGGTCCTGGGAGAGACACAGTGTCCCCAGCACAGACACAGCAGGGACACAGGGTCCTGGCAGAGGCACAGCGTCCCCAGCGACACAGTGTCCCCAGCACAGACACAGGTCCCCAGCACAGACACAGGTCCCCAGCACAGACACAGGTCCCCAGCACAGACACAGGTCCCCAGCACAGACACAGCAGAGGCACAGTGTCCCCAGCACAGACACAGTGTCCCCAGCACAGACACAGGGTCCTGGCACAGACACAGGTCCCAGCACAGACACAGGTCCC
>NW_015379266.1:366590-373131 GCF_001522545.3 Parus major | reverse complement strand
TCCATGTGTCTCTGTGTGTGTCCGTGGGTGTCTCCATGTGTCTCCGTGTGTGCACGGATGTCTCTGTGTGTGTGGGTGTCTCCATGTGTCTCCATGCACATCCGTGGGTGTCTCCGTGTGTCTCCATGTGTGCATGGATGTCTCCATGTGTGTCCGTGTGTGTCTCCATGTATGTGTGTGTGGGGGTGTCTCCATGTGTGTCCATGTGTGTCCATGTGTGTTCATGTGTGTCCATGTGTGTACATGGCTGTCTCTGTGTCTCCACGTGTGTCCATGTGTGTCCATGTGTCTCCACGTGTCTCCACGTGTGTCCACGTGTGTCCACATGTCTCCACGTGTGTCCACGTGTCTCCACGTGTCTCCACGTGTGTCCACGTGTGTCCACATGTCTCCACGTGTCTCCATGTGTCTCCACGTGTCTCCACGTGTGTCCGTGTGTGTCCGTGTGTGTTCATGTTTCAGTGTCTGTGCCCATCTGCAGGTCTCAGTTCGCGCTGAAGTTCCTGGACCCCTCGTTTGTCCCCATCACCAACTCCCTGGGCCAAGAACTGCAGGACAAGCCCTCCAAGTGGGTGTTCAACCGGAGCGCCTTTGCCCAGCAGAGGTGAGTGAGCCCTGGGCACGGCCCAGGCTGTCCCCTCCCGGCAGCACTTAGGGGAATACAGCTCTGTGCTGGGTGCTCTGAGCTCCGAGGATTTGCCAGCGACACGAGACAAAGGCTGACCCAGAGCTCTTCCCCAGACACTCACAGCTGTCCTCAAGGACTCGGTTATTTCAGAGCAGGACTCCAGGCTGTGACACGTATTATTGTACTAGAACGTGACCCAATTCCTGCTGTGCAGGTGGAATCGTCATTCCCCCAGGATAACTAGCTGTGCCTCAGGACTGGAATCACTCTGGGCTGTAACAGCCATGAAAGGCTGTGTTCATGGAGGCCAAACACACACACACAAACTTCCCAGCTGCTGGCAGTTCTGAGCAAGTGCAGAGCTGCTCCTGCCTCCAGCTGCGGGGGCAGGCGCACAGCTTTGTGCTCTCATACCTACATCTATTTGCTGATCACTGATATATTAGATTTGCTGATTTGCTGATATATTAAACATTTCTATAGAAGAAAATAAAACCGTGTAGCCATTTCAGGCAGCTGCTGCCATCTTGGACTGTAATTCAGTCCTGAGCAATGCGTGCTGGGTCAGGGACTGCCTTGTGGCTCTGCTGACAGGTCCCACCCGGGGAGCAGGAATCTGGCTCTGGGGCTGCTGCACCTCTCAGGGCACGGTTTGGGCTTTTCTCCTCCCTTCAGGCCGCTGCCCAAGGACAGCAGCACAAGGAATTCCCTTCCAGTGCTGCCACACGCTGCCCTCAGGAGCCGTGGGCTACAGAGAGGAGGTGCTGCTTTGTCCCATCTCTTCTCCCAGGCTGTGTGGCAGTGGCCACCCTCAGTGTTGCTCCAGCCCAGGCACCAGCAGCTCTGTGAGCCTGTCCCTGTGCCACCCCTCTGGTGACTCCAGCTCGGGAGCTGCCTTTGCACTTGTCCGTCAGCCAGAACCCATAATTAGGGCACCCAGTGGGACTCCATTAATGCTCAGACATTGGAGGATGTGAGCTGGAGGAACGGTTGTTTGTTTTCCATAAACATCAGCAAATAAAGTCCTATTCAGTTTCTAATTTTATGCCTTGAAAGGGAAATTCCCAAGCAGGGTTGGTTTTGTTTGCTTTATAAGTATCCCTAATAACCCTTGGAAAAGTGCTGCTGTGCTTGCCCAAGTATGAATTAAGGAATTATATTTGCATAGATGGAGACAGCGGCTGTCGCTTGGTTTTGTGGTTGGAAGCTCGTTAATGAAAACACAAATATATGTATATATATATATATAAATTGTCTCCTGTTAATTGAATTGGATATCCTGGGTTTGCTTCACGTGCCCTGTGGCTGCAGCAGGAATGCAAGGCACACAGCCCCAGCAGAAAGCTGTTGTCCCCCTGTGTCACAGCCCAGACGGGCAGTGCACACCCCACAGCTGGGTGACTGTGTGGGGTGTAGTGGGAGCTGCTCTCCGTGTCCTGAGCAGCCAATCCCATCTTTTCATCCTGACACCATTCCAAGAGGCACGGCCCGAGCTGGCATCAGTGGGGACCAGCTGGTAAAACCAAGTGGAGCTCTAGGTGAGGAGCCAGCTCTCTCATTCCCATTATTTATATTCATTTAAAAGCCGTTGCACCATGCTGCTCAGGAAGCTACTTCAGCAGACTTTAAAAAAAAAAAAAAAGGAAAAATACAAGTCTAGGTGGAAAACAAATCCCAAAAGGGGAAATAGAACTCCATGTTTTCTGTTATTTTGTTCTTTCCTAGGCAAGAAATCCTTCAGCATGTCGACGTCATCAAAAACTTCTCTCTGACCAAGAGCAGCGTTCGGATCGGGCAGCTGATGCACTACGATTACTCCAGCCATAAATACGTTTTCTCCATCAGCAATAACTTCAGGTCTCTGCTTCCTGACGTGTCTCCCATCCTGAACAAGCACTACAACATCTGTGCCGTGGTGGGCAACAGCGGGATCCTGACCGGGAGCCAGTGCGGGCAGGAGATCGATAAATCGGATTTTGTCTTTCGCTGCAATTTTGCTCCAACCGAGGCTTTCCAGAAAGATGTTGGACGGAAAACCAACCTCACCACCTTCAACCCCAGCATCCTGGAGAAGTATTACAACAACCTCTTGACCATTCAGGACCGCAACAACTTCTTTTTGAGTTTGAAAAAGCTCGATGGGGCCATTCTTTGGATCCCCGCTTTTTTCTTCCACACGTCGGCGACGGTCACGAGAACACTGGTGGATTTCTTTGTTGAGCACAGAGGGCAGCTAAAGGTGCAGTTGGCTTGGCCAGGAAATATCATGCAGCACGTTAACAGGTGGGTGGGCTTGCCCTGTGTCCAATCCATCTCTTTGTACAAATACATCTGATTTTCCCCCTCGTGCCCGATGTGGTCTGGCAAGTCAGCACCACTTGTTTTCAGAGCCACTGGAGTTCTGTGGTTGCTCCAGAGCAGCCCTCAGTAATTTCTGAGCAGATTGCTTGTGACTCACCTTCTTGTCTCGGCAGGTACTGGAGGAACAAGCACCTGTCCCCGAAGCGGCTGAGCACAGGGATCCTCATGTACACCCTGGCTTCGGCCATCTGCGACGAGATCCACCTGTACGGCTTCTGGCCCTTCGGCTTCGACCCCAACACGCGGGAGGACCTCCCGTACCACTACTACGACAAGAAGGGAACCAAGTTCACCACCAAGTGGCAGGAGTCCCACCAGCTGCCTGCAGAGTTCCAGCTGCTCTACAGGATGCACGGGGAAGGACTGGCCAAGCTCACCTTGTCGCATTGTGCCTAAGAACCTAAATCTTGAAGTGCCAAACAATTGTCTAAAAAAAAGTGCCCAAAACCAAATTCAACATTTCTTCAGATAGAATTCTAGAAAGGAAATAAACCCACCCTAAAATCTTTTCCATAATTTAAAGATGCTTTTTAGCTACCGCTCACCCAAGGGTTTCAGCGTTTTTAGCGGTGCAGAAGCTTTTATCACGTTCTGTGGATGCGATTTGTGCAGCTGCAAAGTTGAAACATTTTGCATTTCTAGATAAGCCACTCAGTACTTTTCAATATCTGTTCCTATTTTAGCATTCTACTCAACACCCTAAATCTCTTCATTTTATTGTTCCTTCCCACTAGAGCTAGAAATGCTACTTTTAAAAGGTTTTGCTTCTTTTGTATCTGTTGCTGTCAGTAGCTCAGCGTTGCGGTGGCCGACGGAGGAAGCCACTCGGAATTCCAGCGCATCGTCACACGCAAGTTCCTCAGTGTGGAGCCTGATTTCCACCGCTTGGGCATTTTCCTATTTACTGGATTTTACATTTTTTAAAGAGTAACAAGAAGAAGGTCACAAAGTGGCTCACCCCTTAGCTAGGTGTTTATATCACTCTTGGAATACTTCAGTGTTTTAATTCCATTTGGGACAGATCCCAGTCCAGACTAGACAGGCAGAGGCAGGTTCATTCCCATCCATCTGATACCACTGTCATTTGATTTCAAAGTTCAGCCACACAAGAAATGGAATTGGGATTCTCTGGAGACATACCGGGTGAGAAAAGCCCCAAACCCCGTCCCTCTGCTTGGGCAGGGACTGGCAGGATGGGCAGAAATGGAAACCAGGTGCTGGGATTTTTAAATCTGGTTTTTGTAGGGAAGTGAGCAGAGCTGGAGCGCAGGGAAGAGGAAATGCCATTACCGAATTTCCCCGTTGACGTCTCTAACTCACCAGTCAGACAGCTGCAGTAGTGTCCCCGTTTTCCTGTCAGCAGCAGCACTCCCAGGCAGACGGGGCAGGCTCTTCCTTGGCACCACAGGAAATCCAGCTGTTTGGGGACAGGACAAACAGTAGGGTCACTCACACTTGGGAAGTGTTGGCCATCATGTCCCAGGATAAAGGAGCCTGGGAAATAGCTGCATTTCTTATGAGTATGCTGGCTTCTTTTACTATTCTGAGTGACCACTGACCCCACAACGAAAGAAGATGCAAAATCCAATATTTCAAATGGCACATGTTAATTTTTCCCAGCTTCTTTACCTACGATCAGACATAGGAGAAGAGGAAGGAGATCTCAAGCACAACACCCACCCTGAGGGTCCAGGTGTGTCCTGGTGCCCGCTGTGACACCCCAGCTCTGCGCTGGTCGTTGTGAAGGGCAGGAATGACTGATTTCTGATATTGTTTCTATGGAGCTGTACAGCAGCCGTGCTCCTCGCTGGGGTCCGAGGTAAAGCGGTGCCCAGCCACTCCAGTCCTAATGACAAAGAGCCCACCAGGACAGAAGGGTCGCCCCAAACCCCGAGTGAGCCTTGCTGGCTGGCTGAGTGCCAGATATTTTTATCAGGAGGCATTTTGCCAGTTTCCTGTAGGGACCCATCATCAGCAAATTAAAGAAATGAGAGCTATTGTCATTATATTGGCATGAAAGCAGGGAGCAGTGCGCTCCATACAGTTTCTGGAACCTCCCGTGCTCCTGGAGAGGGGCAGAACCCCCTGCCAGCCCCGAGCACAGCCCTGGCATCACCACCAGAACTTTCCAAAGGCACAAAGAGGCACCAAATGCAGAGAAGGAAGCACAAAACTGACTGCAAATATTTGGAAATGGGAATACAGAAAAATTATTGACAGAGTGCCATATTACATCATTGATTTTTAAGCAAAACTCCCCATCGATGCTCCAGACCCACACTGAACATTTCAGAATCATTGATTTTAATGGGGAGTTCTGCCCCGCGATCGATGGCGCAGCACAGCCCAAAGTAAATTGCTTCTTAGTATCAATATTTTTTTGCCCAAGCTTGTGCAAGGTGGAAAACCATCTCCAAGTGCACAGCCTTTGTTTTTCCAGGTGGGGTCTGAGGGAGAGGTGAGGATGGCAGGGGATGGAGAAGACAGGGCTGAGGAGGAGGGGCTCTTTGGGGCTGCCTCTCTCCCTCAGAAATGCCTTTGCATCAACAAGCAAGTATCTTAATTAGTTTTTTAATTGTTATTTACAAGGTGCTGGGGGCTGCCCTCCCTGCTCAGGACCCTGCAAGTGGCATCACCTCAGCTGGGCTCCTCCTTCCCTCTCCTTGGCCCCAAACCTTCCTGCATGAATTGCTGATGGTTCAGGCAGAATTCTCCTTCCCATGACTGAATGTCTAGACAAGCCAACAGAGCTAATGCAGCGTGATCAATACCTGTAAGTACAAAACATCTGCGGTCCCAAAATCCAGAGAGCAGCTCCCTCCTTTGGGAGACCCTGCTGGGCCCTGGGCTGCCAGGACAGCATCCAGGGGCAGCCACATCCCACACCAGCCCTCTGCCAACAGCACGAGGGGCTGGGGGTGTACATAGGATTGGGAATACGTGTTTCCTCGCTTCTTTTACACATCGTGGCTCTGTATTTTTGTTGCTTGCATCTCCTCGGTGAATGGTAGCGAGGCACGTGAAAACAGGCATTTGGCTGCCAGGTTTAATTGTGGACTAAGCCAAAAAGCCAGAGTTTGTGAAACAGAACTAACTGTGACTGGAGGCTGCAAAAACAGGGCAAATAGGAAAAAGCAGGTTCTCTGTAAATGAATGTGTCTTTATTTCAATGGCTCTACAGTTCAATGCCTGATGGAGTTGTTTTCGATAAAAAAAAGATAAACTTAAAAAAAAAAGAAGAAAAAAAATGCCATAATTGTAATAAAGGTCTCATTATTAAGGGCCATGCTAAAAGCATTGTTTATTTTTCGATGGCTGATGTTGATAAAAGGCCAGGGCACCTCTCAGGTGAGGGCTGGAAGGACACTGCACGCGGAGCTGCTCCAGCCTCACAACCACGGCGAGCCTCGGGAGCGGGGCTGGGGGCTGGACCAGGCTGTGATATGTCCCCAGTCCGGGGCTGGGGGCTGGACCAGGCTGTGATATGTCCCCAGTCCGGGGCTGGGGGCTGGACCAGGCTGTGATGTGTCCCCAGTCCGGGGCTGGGGGCTG
>NW_015379266.1:364653-366220 GCF_001522545.3 Parus major | reverse complement strand
GCACATGGTGCCCTGGCTCCCCTCGTCACCGCGTCCTCGTCGCCAGCACCGGGGCTCGTGAGTTCTCCGTGTGCTCCCGTGGTGTGATGTGCCTGCAGCATTGACTCATGTGCCATAACCCGATATTGAATGCATTGTTTTTAAATAAAATGGTTTCTTGTGCATTGGGAGTCTGTAAAACTCCACTGCCTCTGCTCCTTCCTTATTACTGTTTCCCGAACTGCTTGGGGCCACTGATAGGTTTTACTGGAAAACTTCACCAGAGGAGTTGCCAAAGGTGTTGCTTAATGCTCCCTATATTTCATTACACAGTGCAACAAGCTCGGTGTGACGGATCAAATTCTGCACTCTGGTGGAATACGTCAAGATAGAAAGTGTGGGAATCTGGGCACTGATGGGCTCAGGCTATTTGCTCATTAAGGTGAAAAACATCCTCAGGAACATCTTACAGCCCACTGCTGTTGCTTGTTCCGGGTGTCTCGCTGCTTGCTGCAGCCCTGTGGTGTCCTCAGCAGCTCCTGGCAGGAATAAACCGTGTGTTTTTAGGAGTTCTGGTGAACTCCCAGGACAGAGTCCCTCAGGCTGGAGGGCACAGGAGCAGAGCCACGTCAGATCCTTTGTGCTATCTGTGTGTTTCCCACCACTGCTCATGTACTTATCCTTGAGACCATCCTGGCAGAGAGGCAGGGATTTATAGTCCTATAACCCAAACTGGGGATGGGGATGGGATAGGGAAAATCCTGTCCTTCCTCTCCCACTGCTAAATGTGAGGGAGGCTCTGCTGGCCATTGGTGCTGGGGCTGGAGGGTGCCAGTGGCCAGCATGGGTTGAGCCCCCCAGCCCATGTCCAGCTGTTCCTCCATCCCTGGGAAAGTGTCCTGAGGGGCTGAAGCTGCTCCTCTGCAGAGAACAGGCTTGCGGCAGCAGTTTCAAAATGCCAAAGAAAACACTTGCAATGTTTGTTTAAAAGCAGGTGGAAATGACACCTGCAGGCCCTGGCCAGCTGGTGACAGCCACTTCAGAGAAGTCCCTGTGCCTTGACACTGAGGTGTCACCCTGGAGTCACCCTTTCCTGCGTGGTTTGCCTCAGGTGCCGGGTGTGGGTGCTGCAGGGCACTACAGAGACCAGGAGAGGAATTAAATTTCACATCCCCAGGGGAGCCACAGCCCAAAGCAGAAGGATGCTGGGCAAGAAAGCTCAGCCAGGCCAGGTCAGCCTCCAGGTTTGGACATCCCTGGACACCCCACCGCTGCCTCTTTGTGGGGGAGCCCCGGCTGCAGGCAGAGAGGAGAAGGAAAGCTAACAAAGAAACTCCCTCTTCCCTCCCCCAAGAGCAGAGGGAAAGCCTCTGGCAAAGGCAGCCATGCAGGCAGGGAACGCTGTCCTGCTGGGCAGCCGAAGCTCGCTGGGCTGGAAGCAGCAGCAGGCACCCGGCACTGCTCGTGCCCACCGTGCCCGGCTGACAAAGGACACCCAGCACCCTCCTGTCCCCGAGGGCAGGCACAGCCCCAGCACCCTCCTGCCCCCGAGGGCAGGCACAGCCCCAGCACCTCCTGTCCCCGAGGG
>NW_015379266.1:363662-363982 GCF_001522545.3 Parus major | reverse complement strand
ACCCTCTGCCTCGGCTACAGCTGCACCATCCGTGGACATTTACACCTTGATTCTCAGGGAGATTTGGACGTGGATTTGGAAAGACACCAGAATTGGGCACTACGGTGTGTAACAAAACACCCTCAGGGGATGCAGGAATCACAGGTGCAGGTTCGGAGAGAAAAGGTCAAAGGCCTGATGAATTTGTTGGAGAAGAAGGCAAGGAAGAGGAAAAGGGAGGGAAAAGGAGGAAGAGGGAGGAAGAGGGAGGAAGAGGGAGGAAGAGGGAGGAAGAGGGAGGAAGAGGGAGGAAGAGGGAGGAAGAGGGAGGAAGAGGGAGG
>NW_015379266.1:360052-361321 GCF_001522545.3 Parus major | reverse complement strand
CGCCGCCGCCGCCGCCGCACCAGGAGCTGCCCCCCGCCGCCCGGCCCGCCATGGTGCCCAGCATGGCCTCGCTGCTGGACGGCGCCGCCGAGTACCGACCCGAGCTCTCCATCCCGCTGCACCACGCCATGAGCGTGCCCTGCGAGGCCTCGCCGCCCGGCATGGGCATGAGCGGCACCTACACCACGCTGACGCCGCTCCAGCCCCTGCCGCCCATCTCCGCCGTCTCCGACAAGTTCCACCACCCGCACGCCCACCCGCACGCCCACCACCACCACCACCAGCGCCTGCCGGGCAGCTCCGGCGGCGGCTTCGCCCTCATGCGGGACGAGCGCGGGCTGCCGGCCGTCAACAGCCTCTACGGGCCCTACAAGGAGGTGCCGGCCGTGGGGCAGAGCCTCTCGCCGCTGGGCAACGGGCTGGGCCCGCTCCCTGGCGCCCAGCAGGGCCTGCACGGCTACGGGCCGCCGGGCCACGACAAGATGCTGAGCCCCAACTTCGAGACGCACGCGGCGATGCTGGCGCGGGGAGAGCAGCACCTGCCCCGGGGGCTGGGGACGCCCCCGGCCATGCTGCCGCCCCTGAACGGCGCTCACCACCCCGCGCCCCCCGGGCCGCCGCCGCACGGCCCCGCGCTGCCCGCCGGCCGGGAGCGGCCGCCCCCCGCCGCCGGCCCGCAGGGGAACGGCGCGGGCCAGCTGGAGGAGATCAACACCAAGGAGGTGGCACAAAGGATCACGGCGGAGCTGAAGCGCTACAGCATCCCGCAGGCCATCTTCGCCCAGCGAGTGCTGTGCCGCTCCCAGGGGACCCTGTCGGACTTGCTGCGGAACCCCAAGCCTTGGAGTAAACTCAAGTCCGGCCGGGAGACGTTCCGCAGGATGTGGAAGTGGCTGCAGGAGCCGGAGTTCCAGAGGATGTCTGCCCTGCGGCTGGCAGGTAGGTGCAAGCCGGTGCCGCTCGGGGAGCGGAGCGCGACACTCCCGGAGCCCGGCGCCCACCGGCCGGCCCCGCAGCGCGTCCTCCGCGGGCCCGCCCGGCCGCTTCCCGGCTCCGCCGTGAGCCCCGGGGCTGCGCGGAGCCGGCCGGTTCTCGCCTCGCGCACCCCGGCTCTGTCCGGCGGAGGGACGCGCTCCGCTCCGGCTGCCGGGCGGCGGGGCCGGGGGTGCTCTCCAGGGCCGGGTGCTGAAGGTGCGCGCTCCGCACCGCACCGCGCTCTCCGCGAACATCCCTCCCGGCGCTGCCGGGCGCAGCGGGGGAGGCCGGGCG
>NW_015379266.1:357546-359710 GCF_001522545.3 Parus major | reverse complement strand
CCCCGGTACCGACCCCCACACTAACCCCCAGCACAGACCCCCGGTACCGACCCCCGCACTAACCCCCGGTACCGAGCCCCGGTACCGACCCCCACACTAACCCTCAGCACCGACCCCCGGTACCGATCCCCGCACTAACCCCCGGTACTGACCCCCGGTACCGACCCCGGGTACAGACCCCCGCACCGACCCCCGGCAGCGCCCGCCGCGGAGGTGAGCGGAACAGAGGCAGCGAGAGCTGTCCCTGCCGTGGGGCCGTGCGGGGTGCCCGGAGGTCGCTCCCGGCCGGTGCAGTGCGGGCAGGGCCCCGCCGTGGAGCACGGCCGCGACTGTAGAAGGACACGGGGGGCTGTGGCACGGACAGACCGCGCTATGGGGCGGGGGCCCTGGCCGGGGACCTCTGCTCTGACAGCGGTGAAAATCCGGGGATATTTGTGTCACAGAGTCCATCCTTCTTTTATTTCAATTGATCCCGCCGCGGGCAGATTGTTTCCCGGTGGGCAGGCACACAGCGGCTTGTTCCCAGGGCTGCCGGCACAGCCGGAGGGGTCTCGGGGGACACAGGGGTGTGTGTCCCCGGGAAGGGAAATGGGCACAGACAGCTCCTGCACGAGGGACAGCTGCCGAGCCAGCCTGGGCTGCGGCGGAGCAGGGCGAAGGGGAGCCACAGATGATTGATGGCCTTAATTCCTGCCCGAGCTCTAACCAGAGGTGCTGCGGGTTAAACACCCGCGGCCCTGGGGTCTCCAGGATCCCCGCGGGTTGCTCGGGCTGTCCCGAGGTGCGGGGCTGTGCTGCCCGTCGGGAGAGGGACGCGGGTCCCCTCCTGGGCTCTGGCGCTCGCTGCCAGCTCCTCTCTTCCCTTGCGGCACCCGCGGGCAGCCGGCTCTGCTCTGGTTGCAGCCGAAGGAAGGTGCCGGGGTCTGTCCGCGACACGGGCAGCAGAGGGACCGAAGGGGTTTGGGTTTTTTTGCCGAGCACGCGGTGATGTCGCCTTCACAAACAAACGTGTATCGAGAGGGAAATCGATGCAGATAATGTTTAGAAGATTAAAAGAGCATTAATGCTGGCAACAGGAGCATCAACGCGTGGACCCAGTTTTCATTGATCTGGAACCTGAGCCGGCTCATTTCCAGTAACGTGGCTGGTGCTTTTCCTTCCCAGCACTGGTCCCGGGTGGGGGTTCCCCGTGGAGCTCTGCATATAGAGCAGAAAATCAGGAATCACAGCTGCATGCGGAGTTCTGCCTGTAGAATTCTGGATCTCTGCTTTAGCAGTCCCCCTGAACGCCTCTGCATCCGGGAGTAAAGTTTGGAGAGAGCTCAGGTGCTGAGTGGTCACGGACTCCCCATGGAGCGGGAAAGACCTTTGCAAATTACCTTTCCCTTCAGGAAATCGATTATTTTAATTTTCTTACCACGTGTGAGTATGCGGCCCCATTGCCTCAGCGCTTCCTTCTCCCCCTTTACTCGCTTGCTTAAATCCCTCTGAGCACGGGGGGAAAGCTGCAAGTATTTCAGGTTTTTAAAAACAGAATAGACCCAGCAGCTATTTGCCCCATACTCCTGGAAATTTTTCCCAAGTGGGATGTAAACCTGCTGTCCTCGAAGGGAAATCCCTCTCTCCCCGCGGGAGCAGTAGCAACGTGGGTGTGCTTAGTATTTTTTCTTATTATAGAAGATCTATAGTGTTGTCTATTCTAATTTCATCTTATTATTTCCGTGCTTGTTGTCTCTTCCTGGGGGTGTTTCAGACTCCTCTGGCAGGGTTTCTGTGTGGAAGGTGCGGGCAGGACCCGCTGTGGAGCTCCGGGGGCAGAGCAGCCTTTTGGGCTCGCCGTGCGCTTCTCGCAACCGGGAAAGGCCCGAGTGCCTTCGCGGGGCTCAGAAGAACACAAAACCACCCCGGAGGGCGGCTCCATCCCGGCACCGCATCCCCAGAACGGGCTGCTGGCCCCGCTGCTTCCCGCCTGGGCACGGGGAAATGGGGGCCCGGAGCGTCCGTCCTGCCCTCCCTTCCCGCCCGGGAACGGCTCGGGAAAGCCCCGGTGGAGCCGATGGACAGTGCCGGGCTGTGTGCGGGGTGAGCAGAGCGCTCCGCAGCCCGTTTACCCTGTGCGGGTCCGGATGGCAGAGCTGTCCGTCCCCATCCCGCTCGGAGCTGT
>NW_015379266.1:351502-357351 GCF_001522545.3 Parus major | reverse complement strand
CCGCTCGGAGCTGTCAGGACAGTGCCGGGCTGTGTGCGGGGTCGGATGGCAGAGCTGTCCATCCCCATCCCGGCCCCGCTCGGAGCTGTCAGGACCTCGGAGAGCGGCGCACAGGGAGCGCAGCCGGCAGCCAGAGGAGGGCAGAGGGAGGAGAGCGGGAGCAGGAACCGGACGAGCCCCGGGACAGGCGGTGGCCGCGGGCCCGGAGAGCCGAGGGTGAGCAGCAGTGGCACATCCCAGGCTGAGCCCCGCTCCCCCAGAGCCCCAAACCAAGGAAAGGGCTCTCACACGGGTGTCCACCCATCCTCTGCCTCTTTGTGCCCTACCAAATGTTTCCTCCCTGGATTTTGAGATTATTTTGTTGTCTTATCTCCAGCGAAAAGTGAAGGCGTGATAACATCTGTATCAGGCACGTTACCTATTTATAAAGCTATTTCTTAGCGTTGAGCTAAACATACAGGTATGTAAAGGCTCTTCGAAAGGTGTTTAGTGGTTTGAAATATTGGTGCTCTCTTCAGCTATAGATTAGTGGCTGTGTTTGAACAATCCATGCGGTAAATTGTGCTGCTGGCTGATAAATTGTATTTCTCGTGTACCACCTTTCCGAAATGATGCCCCAGCTCTTTGTTCCACATCGTTTCTGAAGGCGTTTCTGCCACACAGAAATCTGAATCCTGTTTTTGCCAAGCAAAGGAGTTTTATTGGTTTCTTGATTATTGGATAAAGTTAATTCTGGGTGCATTTTGGATGAAATGCATTTCTGTATTTCCCTTCCTACTTTTTGAAAGAAGGAATTAATTTGTCATCAATTACTAATTCTGAAGCTGTTCTTCACTATTTCCTTGTAAGACTTTTTCCCCAGCATCTCTTTTTTTTTCCCCCCATGTCTCTTGCCCATCACCATTTGAACTGAAGTATCCCAAACTCAAGTATTCCTCTGCAGCAGAAAATCACAATTTATTTGTGGTGAGGAATGCATAAAGGGAAGAAGACTTTTGCCAAAGGATTATTTCCCAGTAAGAGGTGCTGGCTCTTCCCACGCTCCATAGGGGCGTTTTTGCTGTGCTGGGTGCTCCTCCCTGGTGTTACTGACAAAACCTTGTCCTGGATGTTGCTGCCGTGCAGCAGCTGCGACAGCTTTTCCTTCCCTTCCAATTAGGCCTGGGAGATGAGAAGCTTCCTGCAGGAGCCGGCAGGGCTCGGAGCACTAAAGGCTCCTCTCATCACAGCGGCTCCCCTGGAGTCAGAGTGCAGAGAGGGCTCTGCAGGTGTGCAGAGAATGCAGCTCAGAGAGAAGGAGGCCTGAAAGGACTGCAGGCATCACTTGTCCTCACAGCCTGCCCCTTTCTCCAGCAATCTCAGAGGGGGATTTCTTACCTAGGCATCTCTTCCAGGTACAAAAACCCCTTAATGACTGGCCTTAATCTCACTTTTTGTCTTTTAAATCCTTCGCCTCTCATCTTATCCCCACTAGACACAGCAAAAAAGAGTGCTCCCTTCCTTCTGATAGCAATCTGTTTGTATTTAAGGCTCCCATCTTGTCTCCTGTCTCCTCTGGAAAAAGCCCATCACACCTGGGCCATGAATATGCAGGGTGAGCACTATATCCAGCGGGACAGATAATACATCTCTGTTTCCAAGGTAAAAGATTTTGTATCCGGCTCTATCCATCTTGCAGACTTTTGCATAAAAGGCTCTCTGATTTATAGAGAGGTTTGCACACAGAAATCATACCAAACAGACTAATCTCAAATGGGTTTGGTGATAACATCAGCCAGACAACTCGCTGATGGCAGAGAGAAATGCAATCTAAACAGAAATTGGAGTGTTTTGGGGTTGTTTGGGGGTTTTGAGCTATGAAATCAAACTGCTCCATTGTGGAAAAAGGGACTCAAACCGCTGGTAAATGCTGCACAGAGGAATTATTAGACAAGTGATAGAGGCTGGCAGGTTCCCAAAACACAAATTGTCTCCAGGACCAAAATATCTCTCAGTAAGCAGGGAACATATTTATGAGCAGCGGTGATTTTCCAGCAGTTCTCATCCCCTCATAATGGGATGGGAGCACGGGGCCGGTGCCCAGGCATTAAGCTTTGGCAAGCAGCAGCGGGCTGCAGGAAGAGCAGAGGAAATCTTCCTGGGACAGCTTCCCACACTCCTTCTCCTCCGTCTTCCTTCTCCCCTGGGCTCCTGCCAAGCCTCCCTGTGGCCATGCTGGGGTCCCTGGCCCCTCTCCCCTCTCGGGAGCCGCTCCTGCTGAAGCTGAGCTTTCCCAGGGAATGGGAACCTGAGTCTGGAGGAACAGGGCTGCTCTTGCTCCGTGCTGAGCCGAGGTGCAGGGAGAGCTCGCAGGGCAGCACAGCTGATAACCTGGCAGAGCTTTGCTCCTGTCCTCTCCTGTTCCTCCTCGTTGTACCCTATGGATAGCAGGTGGTAAAAGGAAATACTCACATCCTGCTTTCTCCCGGGGTCACAACTCCTGACAACAGGAGCACACAGCAAGGATTCACTAGATCTGTCCTTCCCCTTGCAATGAGATTTCATGCTCTTACTCAGCTCTTGCTTACCCACCCCAGCTTTAAATCCCCAGCCCTTAAACGCCCCAAGTGCTTCCCTGTGTCCGCAGGAGAAGGACACAGCTGTGTTTGGTACTCCAGGGATGTGATGGCACATCTCTTGGAGATGCTGCTGCAACAGGCAGAGCACTCTGCAGGGGGAAGGCCTGGCTCCATCCCTGTGCTCTGACAAGGGGAATATAAATCCCTGTCACTGCAAGGGCTTGTAATTCAGCTGGAAACTATTCTGGGATTCAACAGGGAGAATCTCCATGACAAGAGGAAGCATAAATCTCACAGGTGTTAGACGTGAAGGGCTCCGAGTGCAGCTGGGAGGATCCAGAGCTGGGCTGGAAGGTTCCAGTGGTACCCAGAGGCTCCTGGAGAGAGCCTGTGCTGAGCTGGGTGCTGCAGCACTGCAGGGAGGAAGCAGAATTTACAGCCCAATTCCAGCCTCCAGCAGATTTACAGGAGACAGAAAGGAGCCATGTCCCCAAAGCCCTTCATCTTTTCTTCTCAGAGAGCTGCAGGACCTGGAGAGGGGCAGCATTCCCTGGGACTGAGACAGGACTGAGAGGGAAAAATCAGGTGGGGCAGCAAGAGAACACCTTCCTGGCTGGAAACAGCTGCTTTTCCCCATGAGCATTGCAGGAATGCCTGGGTCTCCAGACAGGGAACACCTTTACAGTGCATGAGCAAGCAGGTCTGCTCTGCAAGAACAGAATTCACTTTGTGCTACACATCCAGTCTGTTTTTCTGGATAAAGGCCATCGAGGGCATTCCTAGGATTTCAAGAATTGGGAGTTTGGTGCGTGTGCAGCAGCTGGGATGAGCAGCACCCACTGCCCACCCCGACAATGTGATTATTTGCATCTTCATTCTGATTGCTCCTTGTTCCATAATGATTCTGTACACAGCGGAGTACTTAACCTAATTTGTATCGATCTCAATCGCTCTCATTTGTGCATACTTAATTCAGAGAGGTAATCAAATTGATTTCTGAGGCCTAGTTTTTAAGAGATTGTAGTAACAGGGATATACAAGAGGTTGCTTTAAGTGAATCACAGCAAAAGAGAAGCATTTTAAATCTTTGGAAAACGTTTTGATGGTCGTTTCATTGTGCTCAGAATTAAATTTCCCTCCCCCTGAGTCCTCCCCAGAATGGAATAGAGGAGCAGTGTTATTTGCAGCAGACAGAAGCTGGGTTTGGGTGACTTTGCACCCACACAAACCTCAGTGGTGGATCCACGTTCCTGTGCTGAGGAGCGGTGTGCAGTGAGGACACACTGCTGGACTGGGGGAATATCGGTCTCTGCTTGGCTCCCTCCTAGCACCTGCTCCTTGTTTCGTGGCTGCAGACTCACTTTTGCTGTCTGTAAAACTATCCAGAGCCAGAGAGGCACAGGAGCTGCCTTGGTGACGCTCCCGGTGTCCTGGTGAGTGACTCTGCTTCTCCCAGGGCTGCTCCAGCCCCAGAGAGACCCTGGAGCATCCCAGCCCCACGTCTGAGGGCTCAGGGGGTGGCCTAGAGCTTGTAGATGTTTCTCAGGATTTGTGGCTGTTTGGAATGGTTCCTCTCTTGTGGGGAAGAGAAAGGAGAATCAGAGTCATTGCTGCAGCAAGTGAGACACGTGAACTATGAGTAGGGAAGTTCAGTGTGAGGATACTCAGGGTGTATCGGGTCCCTGCTCCCTCCTAACACCCTTCAAGTCACTTGGCTCTGCTTTGGCCAAGGGAGGCAGCGCTGACCCCAGCTCTGAGCTGTTCCTATGTGCTTTCTATCAAAGACCATCTTCAAACCAATGCAGAAGAAAAATTCTTTGTTTATTTTCAGTTTTGTGTTTGGGGGTTTTTTCACAGTTATGCCTTTCAGTTCTTGCTGGTTGTCCATTTTCTTCCATAGGACCTGTCCGGGTTTAACTGCAGCTAATAAATCAAATTGTGCTTAGAATCCAGATGGTCTCTTCCCTTCCTTCTGCTGTTAAAACCTTTTTCTTTCTTCCTGGAAAATCACTTGATTTTATTAGAGCGCTCACCCCATTTTTCTCTGCTGGGAGATCACGTCAGGTGCAGCGTTTGCCTTTGTGGGGCCTTTTCAAGAGCAAACTCAACAGTTCAAGGAAAGTATTTACTGAATGCATCAAAAAGCACATACCTCTGCATTATTTATTATCAGATACCAATAACTGTAGAACGCAGAGTATCTCAGGACATAAATTAGTGATGGTAGGAAGCGCTCTGCTCGTCCCAGTGTCCCGGAACCGATTAGAAGCTGCGGCAGAGATGCGGGTGCTCATCACATCCCCGGCACCGGGGACATCTCTGCGTGGATTCTGGACACACAGCCGAGTAAACCCAGCTCAAAATCTGCTCTTTCAGCTCCAACAGGCAGTGGGATGTTATGTGTGCAGCCAGAGAGCCCACACTCCTCCTGCTGCTGTCCCTGGGATAATGAGAGGCGATTGTGGCCATTGGGACACAGGCTCCTCACCTTGCTGTCTCTGCCGTGTCCAGGCAGGAGCTGCTGCACAGAGCCCTGGGCTGTGCTGGGAACTGTCACCCACAGCCCCTGGCTGGCCCTCAGGACCCTCCTCCTCCTCTCTGCGGTGTGTTGAGATGTGACCTTCGCCTCCCTCCCAGAGGCAGCTCTGCTGCAGCCGCTGGGATTTGGCTGCTGGGAGGGCTCAGCCTCAGGCTCTCCTACAAAAGGCTCCAGTTTCCTGCAGAAACGCTGCCAGGTCCTGTCCCTCACGGGAGGAGACCACCGTGGCTGAGCCAGGCTCTGCACGGGTTAATTACAGACATTTCCACACTCTGACTTTTACTTTTGGGCCAGCTTCATTTCACATTCCAGACCTGCAGAATTATTTAACAGGGATGCTAAAAACCCGCCCGCTTATCAATTCTCTGGGCTCATTTTGTCCCAGCACATTACCCAACCATGTCAACATATGGATTTTCTCTCTGTGCCCGGTACAGACGGCTGGGCAGGCTATTTTTAAGTGTGGGTGTGCTCCGGCAGCGGTATTGGTTTCAGCACTGCCTGTTCTCTCTCTGCTAATAAATACAGAGCAGCTATTAATACCAATGGGTTTTAGGATCCATTAGCATCGCTCAGCGACGCTCCAGCACCGCTGCTCTGCCTGACCTGGCGCTGAGGGTGCTTCTGCCCAGCCTCACCCTGGGGCCAGGCCCCGGGAAGGGGGACAGGGGGACAGGAGTGGTGCCCTGGGGCCAGGCCCCGGGAAGGGGAACAGGGGGACAGGGGGACAGGAGTGGTGCCCTGGGGCCAGG
>NW_015379266.1:346875-351126 GCF_001522545.3 Parus major | reverse complement strand
GGTGCCCTGGGGCCAGGCCCTGGGAAGGGGGACAGGAGCACCCCGGGAAGGGGGACAGTTGTGGGAGCAGTGCCCTGGGGCGGTGGCACTGCAGGAGCAGCCGAGCCAGAGCCTGACCCCTCGCTGGAACCCCCAGCAGCTCCACGGTGGCTTTTCCCCTCAGTGCTCACACAAAGCTGCTGCTAGCGGAACTCTGTCTGGGGTTCGCTTTGGGCTGTTTAAAGAGACAAATCCAACTGCTATTCCTGGCTGTTGAGGTTTTGGGGATGGAAAAGCAACGGGGCTCTCTGGATTCCTGCGGGAGCCCCGCGGTCAGAGCGGTGCTGGCTTGGCCGGTGACACTCACCCCCACCGTGTGACAGTGCCCGCCATCGAGTGGCTCGTGGGGTCTGTGGGCACCACCCTGACGCTTTCTCTCTGTCTCTGCCACCCCCTCCCAGCCTGCAAACGCAAAGAGCAAGAGCCCAACAAAGAGCGGAACAACTCCCAGAAGAAATCCCGCCTGGTTTTCACGGACCTCCAGCGCCGAACGCTTTTCGCCATCTTCAAGGAGAACAAGCGTCCCTCCAAAGAAATGCAGATCACCATCTCCCAGCAGCTGGGCCTGGAGCTCACCACCGTCAGCAACTTCTTCATGAACGCGCGCCGGCGCAGCCTGGAGAAGTGGCAGGACGACCTGAGCTCCGGGGGCTCGTCCTCGGCGCCCAGCACCTGCAGCAAGGCGTGAGGGCGCGGCGCGGCGCAGAGAGCGGCTTCGCGGCAGGGCCCCTCGCTGGGGACTTAAAGCACAATCCCCCCGCAACCAAGCCCGGCCCAGCTGGTCCCGAGGACATCCCTACGGCTTCTGGCCGGTCTCGGCAGGCGCAGGCTCCACTCCAACCTCTCTCCACACCGTACTATGCTCAGGACAGGCGAAGCAGGTCTGAAACGTAGGGGAGTCGTTCTTGAGGCAGGTTTCTCCTGAGCCCCAGGTCCCCGTGGCCTCCCGTGCCCGGCGCCTGCCGTGTGCTGGCCGCACCGCCCTGCGGCCACCACAACGGAGCACAAAGTCACATACTAAAAACCCAAGACCCTGCTTTTAAACTCAGGCATGGTTTTGTTAAGTGTTTTAGGGGAAAAAAAAAAAAATCAGATTTAAAGTTTTTTGGTTTTTTTTTTGGTTGGTTTTTTAGTTGAAGTGAATCAGCTTGTTCTTGGATCAGAAAAGTTCAGTTCTCTTGAGCTCAGAGTATCAAGCACAAAGCCGTGGTGCGGCCCTGGGCTGTGCCAGCTGCAGCCTGACATCCCGGGAACAGCGGAGGCGGCGCGAGCCTCACGCACAGCTGGCAGCTCCTCACAAGCTCTGTGCTTGTACCTAATGCACACTCAGGAGGTCGATGGAACTGCTACAGCTCACGGGGCGAACACAATGCTTCGGAAGATCTAGATTAATTCACATTGTTACATCCTTTTTACTTTCTGGGAATATGGTTTCTCCTCGGCAACGGCCGCTACCGAAGCCTTTTGAGCGCTCCGTGTATTTTTGTTCATTTTATCAGTATTTTATGGTACTTTCAAGCAGGAAAAGAAAAAGAAACAAGCCCTTCAGATGCCACCGACCGTTCCAGATGTGCCGCGTTTAGCTCTATCGCATCCCCAAGTTCCTTTTCCCTGCCGGCTCCCCGAGCCAGCAGGAACACAGCACACCAAAGAGACAGGATTTCTGCAAGCCAAAGATGTTTATAACTTGCCATTTCTCTTTGTGATGGCTGGTGCGGGCGGTTGGCTGGCGCTGGGGAAGCCTGGCGAGCTCCGAGCCGTCTCTCCAGCTCCGTGCAGCGGAGCCGCCCTGGCGGCGGCGCAGCGGCCGCTGGCCCCGAGCGGCCCGGCACGGCCGTGCTCCGCTGCAGACACTTGAGACTTTTTTATGTACTACTTAATCGAAACCAAAGAAACGTTTTCTGCACCTACTTCTTCTGCAACGAACTGTTCCATTGAAAGATAAAATATAAAATAAAAAAAAAAACCAAGGAAGCATGTCAGGAAACAAAGGAGTCCCACACTGTGTTCTACAGACATCTTGGACATTTTCGGAAGCAGATCTCAAAGAAAGGGTTGACAAGAATGAGAACAAAGCAAAGCCAGTACAATTGCTGCTTCATTTGACAACTCAAGTCATCTTATAAAGTTGAAGATTGTCTTTAATTTGTGCCTATGCAGTTTTTTCAAAAGAACAAGGAACAGAGCAACCAAAACCTCAACAGCTACCATACCAAAGATGAGGATTCTCACCACTTGTGTTTGGGTTTGTTTCTCCTCTTGCACGACTAATGCACATAACCCACCGATCTCTGGACGCCGCTGGTGAGTCTTGGCACAGCCAGAAGGGTGGGTTTATTTCTGCTCTCCCCGCTCCTGCCCCTCACACATCTCTCCAGAGCCGGGGGACTCCGGTGCGGGGTGTTGGGACGCTAGGCCGTGCGTGTGCTCCCTGCAGGAAGCGCGCGTGGCTCGGCCGTGCCTCGTGTGTTGGTCTGCTGTGTGTCTGGGCTGTGAACAGCCCCTCTCCCGAGCGTGGTGTCGGTGCCGTGACCTCCACCCTTCTTTCTCTTGCCCAGGGCTAAAGCTTGCAATATGTGTGTGTTCCTTCCCATCCGTGTCACTGTGAGGGCTGAGCCTGGCTCCAAACCTGCTCCTGCCACAAACCCGACCGTTCAGCAGCTCGTGGGGCACTTCAGGAGCTGCTCCTGAGCCTCTTCATGTTTGATCCGGATCATGACTTGTCCAGATTTATCCTCAGAGCCGGAGCACACCTTGCTCCTCTCTGTTTAAACCAGGGCTTCATCTGAACTGCTCCACAGAACTGCTGTGGTCGCTTCCCAACCACTCAAAACGGAACAAAAAATCAAAAGGCCTCGTCTGCTCAGGACGGGAAAAGCTTCTGGAAAGCAAATTCAGGATCCTCACAGCTGACTTGACAGCATGTGCCTGCTGTGGGAATCAAAGGATCCTTTGGCAGAGCTTTCCAGGCAGATCCCAAAGAGATCTGGAGAATCCTTGTAGCCAGACACAGAATAGAGTCACCAAGAAAGGGTCCCAGTCTGAGCTGGTGTGTTCTGAGGGCTGCTCACCCAAATGCCGGGTATCTGAGTGCGGAGTTTGGAGCCGGCAGGCTGCGGAGCAGGGCCCAGCCGAGGTGATGTGGTCATTCTGGAGTTTCATTCCCACCCAAGTGTCCATCAGAGCAGCCCCTGGTGCGTTTGGAACACAGGGGAGCTGTGCTGGAAGTGTCCCCCTGCAGTCTGCAGTGCTGGGGGATGACCCAGGAGCACTGAAAACGCCGGTGCTCACTCCTCCCCTCCCCTGCCTGCAGTGAGAGGAGTGTTTTGTGTCCTGGGCATCCTCTGAGCGTGTGGCACTCCTCGGGGGTCTCAGCTCACCTGGGGGACACCCAGAGTGCCTCCCACCTGCCCCAGAGGCAGAGCTGCCCACGGCTTCTGGTGAAGCCTGGAGCAAAGACCTGCGCGTTTTGCTGCTGCTCAGAGCTCGTCTGACAGTCCCAGCAAAGGGAGTTCAGATCAGGTACCGAATTCCTCACACATTTCTGCTCAGAGAAGTTCTCTCCAAATCGTGGAAGCGTTTGTTAGGTGACACTGCAGACCAGCAACACGCACCAGGCTTCTCTGGGCTGGGGCCTCGAGTCTGCCGAGTCACCATCCATTTTCACCCCGAAATCCCACCGCATTTTTAATCCCTGCATCTCTCTCGTGACGTCTTCCATTTCAGTGTCTGCTCCCCGAGGTTTTTATGTAGCAGCTCCCCCGAGGAGAGAGGGGAGAGGGGCCAGAGGCCGCGGTGCTGATCCTTGTCCATGCCCCAGCACACCCCACAACCGCGGCCAGCCGCGTGTCTGGGACGTGTGTGTGTGTCCATGGGTCCAGAGAGGGGACACTTCTGTGGGTCCACAGAGGGGACACTTCTGTGGGTCCACAGAGGGGACACTTCTGTGGGTCCACAGAGGGGACACTTCTGTGGGTCCACAGAGGAGACACTTCTGTGGGTCCAGAGGGGACACTTCTGTGGGTCCAGAGGGGACACTTCTGTGGGTCCACAGAGGAGACACTTCTGTGGGTCCAGAGGGGACACTTCTGTGGGTCCACAGAGGGGACACTTCTGTGGGTCCAGAGGGGACACTTCTGTGGGTCCAGAGAGGGGACACTTCTGTGGGTCCAGAGAGGGGACACTTCTGTGGGTCCAGAGATGGGACACTTC
>NW_015379266.1:344885-346090 GCF_001522545.3 Parus major | reverse complement strand
TTTTTTTTTTTTTTTTCCGGACACTTGTGTGTTTTAACCTGATATATTATTATCTATGGATAATGTAATTTATTTAATTTAGTCTTGGGGCAGGTCCTGAGAAGTCTGTGGAGTCTGAATCCCATTGTGTTGTGTTTAGCTTTTGAATTCAGTGGCAGTTTTGGCTGAATGTTGAAAGGGGGGATCAGGCTGTGATGTTTAGCTATTTATATCTATTTAATTCAGCTGTTTGTGAATTCATTTGGGATTAATTTCCCTTCTTTTCCATGGGACTGGTGTAGCCCATCGGGGATGTGAAACCCGTTAGGAAATGTGCTTCAGAGCTGGCATCAGCCAGGTTCTGTCAGACAGGGCAACTAAACAGAAATCTAGTTTTAATTCTTTCTTTTCATTAATTTTAATTGTTTAAATATCAAAGCTTAAATTATTTAAGTTATTATTTTCCCTCCTGATTAGAGCGCGTGACATACATTTATTATGGAAAATGAAACTTTCATAATATAACTTATTTATTTAATTTATTCGTCGTCATCCGGGGATGCCCTTGTAGAGTTTTTATTTTTATTTAGAATTATCTATAAAGCACTACAGCTGATTTCCTGCAAGAACAGCAGAGCTAACTTTGAGGACAAGCAATGAATATTCAACCTTAAACTGTGCATTCAGAAAAATAGGAAAACCAAAAAGAAAACAAAACCCCCCCAGAAAAAAGACACTGGGATACTTTGCCTGAACTTTGTGGCTTCTGAAAACTAAAGCTGGGGGGGAAAAAAGCAAAAAGAGAGAAACCCTTAAACTAGCTGCTTCCAAGAATGAACTTCTGTGTGTGGAAAAAAAAAGAAAAGGAAAATATAAAAAAAAAAAAGGAAAAAAGAAAAAAAAACCCAAAAAAACCACCTTTCTATTTCTAGTGAGAACCAAAGAGGCTACCTCACTGACTTTTCCATTTGTAATTTTAATCGTGTTGATGATACCAAAGATACCAAAGATTTCTTTCTCTGTGCGGTCTGCATTCTGCTTGTGCTCTCTGATGACTCCCAGTGTTCTCTCCCACACCCAGAAAGGTCCAGCAGAGCCCAGATTCCCAAAGAAACGCTCCCCTGGAAGCTGCTGCTTCTGGTGCTGCCCTTCTCTGTGTTCCCTTCTCCTCCTGCCAGCCCAGGGACCTGCAGCTGGTCCAGCCGCGGGGAGCTGCGTGTGCCGGG
>NW_015379266.1:343370-344208 GCF_001522545.3 Parus major | reverse complement strand
TGGGATGGGCTCTGTGCATCCTCAGCTTCCCAGGAACAGATTTATGAATCCATCCTCATCCTCCCAGAAAGGGATCTGTGCATCCATCCTCAGCTTCATGGGATGGGCTGTCTGCATCCTCATCTTCCCAAGAAGGCATCTGTGAATCCTCAGCTTCCTGGGGTGAGATCTGAGCATCCTCATCCTCCCAGGAAGGGATCTGTGCATCCTCATCCTCCCAGGATGGGATCTGTGCATCCTCAGCTTCCTGGGATGAGATCTGTGCATCCTCATCCTCCCGGGAAGGGTTCTGTGCATCCCCAGACTCCTGGGAAGGGATCTGTGAATCCATCCTCACGTTTCTGGGATGGGATCTGTGCGTCCTCATCCTCCTGGGAAGGGCTCTGTGTATCCCCAGACTCCCGGGAAGGGCTCTGTGCATCCTTCTCCTCCTGGGAAGGGCTCTGTGTATCCCCAGACTCCCAGGAAGGGCTCTGTGCATCCTCCTCCTCCCGGGAAGGGCTCTGGGCTCTGCCCTGGGGGTTTGCAGCAGCACTGGTTCTTGTTTTTGCCTGCCTTGAGCAGAGCCCAGGGCTGCTGGGGTCTCAGGGCTCTCCCCACCGGGAGCCGCTCCTCTGCTCACCTTTGCTTGTTGTTTACAATTGCAGTTCTCAGATAAAAACCAATTAATTCCTTTTGTCAAGTCAGCAATGAAGCGAGGCTGCACTAAGCTCCATTAGCAGGACATTCCTGATTCTTTCCAAGCTGTTTGTTTGTTTGGGTGGGGAATGTCCTTGGGCACTCGGTTCTGAGGCTGTCCTGCTGTCTGCAGGATGCCCTGAGGATGCTCTGAGGATGC
>NW_015379266.1:341248-343105 GCF_001522545.3 Parus major | reverse complement strand
TGAGGATGCTCTGAGGATGCTCTGAGGAGCTGGAGCCAGCCCCGGGCACTGCCCCAGCCGGGACAGCGGCTCTGGGGCCCGGGCCCTTCCCCGAGCAATCCTCGGCTTCACAGAGCTTTCATGAACTGTTGCCTTTTATTTCGTATTTCTTCGGGGGTTGAAGTCTGGGTTGGAAACGGTAGGACTCGCCAAGTGTGCTTTTCTCTCTGTCTCTGTGTTCCCTCACTACAAAGCTATAATAATTCTCAGGATGCCTTCAGGGCGGGGGGAGCCGAGTGTCCCCGTGCCCTGGGACACGGACAGTCCCCAGAGCTGGCCGGGTCCCCGCGGCCCCCGACTCCTGCTTCACTTGCAAAGAGTGATCTTACCACGGGACGAGTGCCTTGCTTGAACCAAAGCAAACATTTTGCCAGTCTAGACCTCTCTGTGCTTTTGTTTTTAATTCTTCCTGTGAATACCTCAGCTTGGAGCGGGCCGCAGAATCGTACCTGGTGGCTTTTGTACCGCGCTGCTTTGCAATGCAGCCCTGCAAAGAACAGACTCCTGATGATACCAAAGGCTCTCCTCCTCCTCCTCCTCCTCCTCCTCCTCCTCCCCTGATTTCTCTTTCTCCATGGTTCCAAAGCTTTATTACGAACTGGGCATGTTGGCAACGCAGACCGTGCAATCCCTCACCGAGTTTTCTCAGATATACCTCATAGAGAATAGCTGTTTAGAGTAATGTTATTATAGCGTATGTAAGAAATTATTCACTGGTTCTTTTTGGTAACTGTGATTTAAAAGGAAAAAAAAAAACAAACAAAAAAACAGAAGAAAAAGAAGAAGCTTTATATGTTTTAGGTTGTGCTTTTGTACTAGACGGAGAAGGTGCGCTTAAAAATGTACGTCAGTCTTTCTTCCCATTGGGTTTGTTTTTGTTATTATGGATCGGGGAAAAGTTGCAGAATGAGCCCAAAGTTTACAGTTTCATATTTTGCTGAAGAAACAATCTGTGTTCATTTGCTCTGTTGGAAAATAAAATAAAAAAAAATTTAAAAAATAAAAAAAAAAAGAAAGAAAAAGAAAACCAAAAGAGGAAAAAAAAAAAATTAATTATTTTCTACATTTGTGCTACTTGGTCTGAAGAGCTGATTGTCCTGTGTGACGGTGTAGTATTTTAATTAGCAGCTGCCAATCAGCGCTGCCGTGTTTATGCATGAGGCAAACCCTTAGCAGTGTGATGATGCATCGTGGTTCTTAATGGGAGCTTCTTCCTCTGCCTTTGGGACGGGCTCTTTGTGCTGTTGGGATTTGTGCACGGAGCCCAGGGCCGTGTGATCGCTGTGACATCGTGTTCTCCCCGTGGGGCTCAGCACCGGCTCTGCACCGTGCCCGTGTCCGACACCCCCAAATTCAGCTCCAGTGCCGTGCAGTGTCCGCTCCCTTCCCCATCTGAGGAGGAGTTTGGTCACCCGGCCGCTCCTCCCCGGCACTTCCATCGGCTCTGCCTCGGGGCAGTGCCCGCCCTGCTCCTCACCGGGCTCCTTTTCCCGGGATCAGGAGCTGCTCGGCCTTTATGGCAGCCCCGGGATGGACGGGACGGCTGCTCAGCTGCTGCTGTGCCAGCACGGGCAGGGACACGGGCCTGGGGACAGCAGAGCTGCCACCGTGCCCCTGTCCCCGGCTGGGCTGGGCCCTGGCTCCTGCAGCCCCTCACCCTGTCCCGAGCGGGGTTAGAGGTGTTTTATCCCCTCTGGCTCCTTCAGCCCCTCACCCTGTCCCGAGCGGGGTTAGAGGTGTTTTATCCCCCCTGGTCTGTCCCTGGCTCCTGCAGCCCCTCACCCTGCCCCAGCGGGGTTAGAGGTGCTGTATCCCCCC
>NW_015379266.1:340741-341163 GCF_001522545.3 Parus major | reverse complement strand
CCTGCCCTGAGCAGGGTTTAGAGGTGTTTTATCCTCCCCTGGCTCCTGCAGCCCCTCACCCTGCCCTGAGCAGGGTTTAGAGGTGTTTTATCCTCTTTGCTCTGTCCCTGCTGCGGGCCACACTGATGCTCCAGCCACCCCCTTTAGGGATGGCTTTGCTCTGCTGGTCTCTGGAGCCCCCCACGTCCCCCTGGGACCCCTTCACATCCCCCAGGACCCCTTCTCATCCCCCTGGTGCCGGGCCGTGCTGATTTAAAGCCAAAGCTCTCCGTGCCCTGCGCTGTGCGTGGAGCCGTGGCTGGGGGAGCTCTGTGAGTGCTGTCAGCACCGAGTGTCAGCACAGCTGTCCCAGGGATGTGCTGTCCTTAGCACCAGGACATCCCTCACTCACTCAGCTGTCCCAGGGATGTGCTGTCCTTAGC
>NW_015379266.1:335829-340097 GCF_001522545.3 Parus major | reverse complement strand
GCTGGCAGATGCCAGCACTCGTCACCAAACGGGGCGTGGGGACACCTGCATCCCTCTGTCCCCTGCATCCCTCAGTCCCCTGCATCCCTCAGTCCTGAGCATCCCTCAGTCCCCTGCATCCCTCAGTCCCCTGCATCCCTCTGTCCCCTGCATCCCTCAGTCCTGAGCATCCCTCTGTCCCCTGCATCCCTCTGTCCCCTGCATCCCTCAGTCCTGAGCATCCCTCTGTCCCCTGCATCCCTCAGTCCCGAGCATCTGGGGGACCTGAGGCCATGGCAAGGGCACGGCGGGGCTGCCACCAGCTGCTCCAGCTGGCTGCAATTTGCCAAGGTACTCACTTGTATTATGAAATTTAAGGTCTATTTTATTATGTCATTTTATGTCATTTTTTAACTTTGTGGAAGGTGGTATGTTGAACTGAGTGTAAGCTGAGTTTTTCAGACAAATAAAGTAGCTAAAGAGTGAATGTTATTTTATCATTAAAGGGTTTTTACTCACTGATTTGTGCCAATAGATGTCCTTTATCTCAATGACAAGTATTACATTGCTTTCCAAGTTTTATTTATAGCTATTGATGTAAAACCCACACACACATATTATTTGCCAAAGTTCAATAAAGGAGGAAAACGATGCTTTCGCTTCCTTGTGCCATCAGAAGTTCCTGGTTTTTCCCCAGGATTTTTTCCTGCCACAGCAGGGGTGGAGCAGAGCCCAGCAGGGCTGGGGCTGCTGCAGCTCCAGGGACAGCGAGGCTGAGGAGAGCTGAGCACATCCCAAAAACGCTGCCTGGGAACGAGGGCCTGGCCAAGCACGAGCAAAAGTGCTTGGGAAAAGATGTGGCACCTTCTCCCAGGAGCCGTGATATTGCAGGAGAAATCGCTTTTTATTCATGTAACTCATGGAATTCTATGATTCAATGTAATTACCATCAAAGGATGTCAGTACTGCTCTTTCTTTCCCTGAAGCAGCTCTGCAGGAGGAGGCAGGAGGCTCCTGGAGCTGAGATTCCACGGCAAGGAGGATGTAGCAGGTTTGCCTTCCTTCAGTCAGTCACTTAGCCTAGCTTTGCTGTATTTCTGTCTTTAAAAAGCAAACAAAACCAGCCCTTTCTTGCCCTCACTGGCTCCTCTCTGCCCACCTGGAGCAGAGCCAGCCTGGGGAGGGCATGGGGGAACCCCAGAGCCCCCAGCCCCAGAGCAGTAGCTGCAGGGTTTATTGTCTGGGATCTAACCTCGGGGTTAATAAACTCACTGAAAAATTTGTGTTCACACTCATTCTGTGTCCCTCTCTGGACACAGAGCCAAATTCTGCCATCAATTAAATTTCCGCCGCTTCGTTTCACTTTGCTGAGCGGCCCCGGGTGCAGATGAAGGCAGAGCCCAGCACTGGCTCTTCCCAGCCCCTCTCCTTCCCCTGGGGCCGGCTGTGCAGGGGGGTCCTGAGCCCCCCGGGCCCCCGTGCTGCCCGAGGAGTGTTTTCCCAAGCCCCTCGCGTGGTGAGGCCCGCGGGAACCGGGAAAGGGAAAATCGCTTTAACAGCGAAGAGGCCAAAGCGGTGACACCGAGACTAATGCAGGCACGGCAGGTCGTTCCCATCTCACTCGCAGGATTGTTCCCTCGGGAACGCCTTTTCCAGGCACTTAGCAGCGGGCACAGCTGGGAGAAGGAAATGGGACCATTTCATTAAGCTGCGGAAAGCCGAGCTGGAGGACGCGCGGTGGGATTGCAGCCGGGTCAGCAGCAGCTTTTCCCAGTGCCAGGCTCTGTACCCACGGAGCTCATTCCTGAATTCCCCTCAGCTCGCTCTTTCCTAACCCCGCCGAGAGCCACAGCTGCTCCAAAACCCGCCTCGGTTTTGGGAACAAAGGTAAAACCCCGAGCGGCGGGGCAGCCCTTCCATCCCAGGGGTGCAGGGCCAGCCCCCGGCAGCCGGGCTGGATGGCTCTGCCTGCCGCAAGCTGCCCCTGGGGAAGCTGTGCCCGCTGGAAGCTGTCCCTGCTGGAAGCTGCGCCCGCTGGAAGAAGCTGTCCCCGCTGGAAGAAGCTGTCCCCGCTGGAAGCTGTCCCTGCTGGAAGAAGCTGTCCCCGCTGGAAGCTGCCCCTGCTGGAAGAAGCTGTCCCCGCTGGAAGAAGCTGTCCCTGCTGGAAGAAGCTGTCCCTGCTGGAAGAAGCTGCCCTGCTGGAAGAAGCTGTCCCCGCTGGAAGAAGCTGTCCCCGCTGGAAGCTGTCCCCGCTGGAAGAAGCTGCCCCCGCTGGAAGCCGCCCCCGCTGGAAGAAGCTGTCCCTGTAGAAGCCGCCTTCAGCCTGTGCACGCTGCAAACCTCCAGGACGGACTCCGGGGCCCAGCCCAGAAAGGGATAATGGCAGGAAGCCATAAGATATTAAACCAGCAGATTAAAACATACAAGACCACTTTGGGTCATGTTACACATCCCTCCCCTCCGCCTGGCAGTAAAAGCGTAATGGCCCAGTAAGTCCGGGCTAAAAGCGCTGGGGGAGTTGGCTGTGAGGGGCCGGGCTGGGCACGGAGCCCCCCCGATGCTCCGGGCATTATCCCTTAAGTGCTCCTTTAAACTTGGCTGGAAGCGCCTCCGCTCGCTGCAGAACCGCAATTAGCGATGTTCACACGTTATGGATCATCCTCACAAGTGACAGGAGGAGAATGGAGCGCTCTGGATTGCCCGTGACAGCTCCCTCCTCTCCATCATTCCGGGAACCCCTGTCCCTGTCTCGGGGGGGATCTCAGAGCCCCCCAGCCTTGATCAGCCTTGGGGGGAGCCCAAAGACCACGGGCAGGGACCCCTCCCCCGGGAGCCGAGCTGCAGGGCGGCTCCTGAGCAGCTCTGGGGACGGGCAGGAGCTCTCCCTCCCCGCTCTGCGCTCTCCTGGCCTTTGGGGCTCCGATGGCCCCGGGCAGCCGCTCCCGGAGCTGCCTCTGAGCGCGGGGATCAAAGGCCACTCCCGGAGCTGATCCCTCTCTGGACAGACAATCCATCTCCACGCGGGCACGGAAAGGATGCTCAGCAGCCAGGCCAATGGACCCCCAACTCGATAACTTCTCCTGGCAGCTACAGCTGAGCACATTGCTAAGGCTCCCGCAGCCAAATCCCCGCTCAGAGCTGAAACAGCAGAGCTTGGGCTCGGATTCCAGGAGAAAAGAAGCACCTTCCCTGCTCTCCTCCTCATTTCCCAGCTTCCACCGTGCTGGGTTTGCATCCTGCTCTCCCCCGTCACACCCCAGCCACAAGAGCTCGCTCATGGATCAGCTGAAGCATCCAACACCCCCAATCCCTGCTCCAGAAAATAATCAATCCATCAGTAACATCGGCAAGGAGCTGCCCAAAGACCGCTAATGGGGAGCAGGGTGAATTATCCAGCACAGCTGGGATCCCACACCAGGGCAAATCCCCAGTCCACGTCTTCCCCAGCCTCTTTAGGGGGTAGAACTCACCCCAGCCTGGCACCAGAGGTGCAGAGAGAACTTCAAACACCAGCAGAAAGACAAAGACACACAGCTCAGGTATTTATTAAAAAAAAACAACAAGTTTAATTGGAATTCCATCCTTATGGCAAATGACACGCAGTAGGATGATCCAAATTTGCTGTGTTACACCAGCTGGAAGTCCTTGTTAGTCTGAAATGCATATGTCGGGCTAAAAGCAAATATCTGTACACATCTGGCACGGACAAAATGAAAGGAGCTGCTCTTGCTGCAGCTTCAGGTGATCCCCAGCTCTCTGGGCATGTGGCAGGGGAGAATTCACCGAGCTTTCAGGTGCTCCTGGGGAAACCCTGCCCGCCCTGAGCTCAGCTGTGCCATCCTCCTGTCCAGAGGACGGCAGCTCTGACACCATCCACACAGCTTTTGGTGTCACAGCACCTTTTGGAAGCTCCTACCTTCTCTGAAATGCAGCCAGGACCGAGGGACAGGTTAAAAAGAAACTCAAAAGAGAAAAAAATCACTCAATAATGAAAAAAAAGCCAAACTGCAGTGTGAAAGCAGGAAAACAAGCTCAGCCCTTCACTTCCCCCTTCTTCCCTCCCTCAGGACACTGCTCCTCAGCCTCCAGCAGGTATCCTGAGGGATACCCAGGAGCTGGGAGCTCTGGGGGACAGGTCCCAGCTGACTCCTGGGGCAGGAGGACCCCCCGGCACCCCCAGAGTCCCCCAGGGCTGCAGGCCAGGCCATGGGACCCCAGGGATGAGCAGAGGAGCCCCCCAGGGCTGCAGCCCATGGGACCCCAGGGATGAGCAGAGGAGCCCCCCAGGG
>NW_015379266.1:325948-335359 GCF_001522545.3 Parus major | reverse complement strand
TGCAGGCCAGGCTGTGGGACCCCAGGGATGAGCAGAGGAGCCCCCCAGGGCTGCAGCCCAGGCAGTGGCACTGCAGGAACACCTGCAGCCAGGAACAGAACAGTCCTCACACGGCTCCCAACAGCCGCAGCTCCGCGGGACACCGCGCCCAGGAGGGCACAGGAAGGCACCTGCACCCTGGGATTCCTCTCTCCTCGGGAACTCAGAAACCTCCAAGAGAACTCTGACAGCAACCAGCACCACAGCTCCGTGAGATGGGCCCCAGCTGCTCAAGGCTGGAAAATTAAGTGATTTCTACATGATGGTGTAATAGCAGCAACAGAGTAATTATCCCACTTGCGGTTAGAACACTCAAAAGTGAATTTTAAGTACCTTTTATTACTGGGGACCAAGGTAATGCCTCAGAATCAGTGCCAGCTAGTAGTTTCAAGGCTCTCTCCAGTATGAAAATGAAAAGCCATCTGTATTTATAACACCACAAGGTTCATACAAAGCTAACCTTGGCTTTCCACACTTGTGAATGTGCTGGTCACAGCCTGGAGCACCTGAAGGTCCACGTTCCCTCCAGCTGGGAGGAAGCAGGAGTGAGGAGGAAGATTTGACAGAGCAGATTGCTCTCCACTGATCCCTAAGTGTCAGGCAGAGAGGTGGAACAGAGGAGGTTCTTTGTCCAGTGAGATGTAAGGCCAGTGGACAGACTGGACATCTGTGCTCCTTCCTCCTGCCCAGGCAGAGCCCAGGGGGAGGGAGAGGAGGGACAAGAGAAGCTTCTGGCTCCCTGCAACAGGCACAGGCATGAAGGGTCGAGGAAGACTTCTTTCTGAGAGGGACAGGGAGCTGCAGGAGGTTGTGGCACTGGAGGAATCTGTCTCACCCTGGGAAGCAGGTATGGCAGTGAGCAGGCAGCTCTCCAGAGCTATCAGGGATGTACAGCACCCCACAGCATCCAGCCGTTCCTCCAGTACCCCAACAGAACTGGACAAGCCCTGCTGTACCACAGGAGGCCTCTTCTCCCTCTAAACACCCTGTTCTCCCAAGAGCAGAGCTCCAAACTGCTCGTGCCTCACCTGAGCAGCACAGCAGCAGCTCCCAGGCAGCAGCAGTGCCCAGACAGCAGCAGCAGTGCCCAGGCTGCAGCAACAGTGCCCAGACAGCAGTGCCCAGACACAGCAGCAGTGCCCAGACAGCAGCAGCAGTGCCCAGACAGCAGCAGCAGTGCCCAGGCTGCAGTGCCCAGCCTGCAGCTCCCAGGCTGCAGTGCCCAGGCTGCAGTGCCCAGGTCCTGGCATTTCAGTGCTAAGGACATCAAGTAATCGTGTGGCCCCCAAGGGCACAGGGTCAGTCAGTGCCAGGGCCCTGCCCTGCTGGGGCTGCAGCCTTTCAGGAGAGCCCTGCCTGCTCTCAGGGATCTGCAGTGTGAAACTCTGAGTGACTCCTGACCGATCCTCTCCGTTTAAATAACAGCAATTACAGCCCTGCCCACGGCACTCCGCAGCTATCCCACAAAACCACACTGCTGCAGCACAGTAGAAAGCACAGAGCAGAGCTGTAAACCCCCTGGAGAACAAGCCTGACTTCCTAAATTTACTTCACCAAACAGAAAAAGCCCTTTTTAATAAAAATCAGAATTTTAAAAGCCGTTCTGCTTAATGGATAAGCCAACATGTTTCCACATGTGCTCCTGCTAGACTTGAAACACAATGGAGCAAATTCTCCAGTATCACCCAAGCAGGCAAATGCCTTTCAATTTATGCTCTTCAAATGCTTTCCTGCAGATAATGAAAATGTTTTTCCTAGAAAATGTAAACAAGTTTTGTGCGTTCTACTATCCCAGCTAAGCTTTCACCGGAAGTTTCTGGCAGGAGAAAACCAAACCAAAACAAAGCCTTATCTTTAAATCCTGAAAAAACCCCAAATATACATATATATATATGTATATATATACACACACATTATTGAAAAGCATTAGGAGTCACTTGATCTCCAGAATCTCCAAAGCCAGCTGCAAAGTCCCTCTCAGAACAAACAGGCTGTGCTGGTCAGAGTGCACCTTAAACAAAAGCAGAACAACCTTGGAGCTGGCCAGAGAGTGCACTCGTGCCCACCCTGCATACAAACAAATCCCTGCATAGAAATAGAAGCTAATTGTAAAAAAGCCATGTAAGGTTTTCAGTGCATACTGCTGGGCTCACACTAACTCCCGTCGGGGTCGGTGACGTGAGATCTCCTCACACCTGACAGGAGAAATGCCCTTATTCCCCTACTTCCTACAACTCTTCTCAAAGAAAGAAATGATGGGGAGGAGGAAGGCAAAGGCAGGCTGTGCCTGCTGCTGGCCAGCCCTGCCCTGGCCCTGGGCTCACAGGGGCTGGCTGCTGAAGAACGCCTTGCTCTCCCTGCACACGGGGTTGACGCAGAGTGGGCAGCACAGGGTCAGCTGGCGGGAGCACACCTCGTTGGACCGCAGGTGGGAGCACACCAGGTCTGCCAGGGCCTGTGGGGCAGGGGGAACGCTCAGAGGGAGCAAAGCCAGCTGTGCCAACCCCCCCAGCCCGAGCCGGGCAGCCCGAGCCCCCTTCAGCACACAGACTGCGGCACTGGGAGCCCCTCTGAGCTGGACAGGCTCCACAAGGGGCTCCACCTGTGCTCCTAAACTCAACACACATCCAGTCTACCTGAAAACACCCACAGCCAGCAGGAAACACAACTGCAGACCCCTGCAGCCCCTCAACACAGCAGATACCTTGGAGAACAGCGGGTTTCCATTGAGAGACTCTGCCCTTCTGATGTTCTCAACGCCACACTGAATCAAAAATAAGGAGGAAAAAGAGAAACCTGTTAATCTGATCCTTCACTGGGCAGCCTTCAAAATCTGCCTGTTTCATTCAGAGGTTGCCCCAAAATGACAGGATTAAATGCAGGATTGTGGTCTTCAGTACAGCAAAAATTACTGAGGGGCAACTTTACATCTTGCTGCCAAAAACCATTAATTCTTTTTTAGCAGGGTTTAGAGATCTCAGCCTAGAAAGACAAACTCCCATCCTGTTCTGTGGTTAAGCCAATTCTGATTAATTTCTGATTTATAGGAAAATAAAGCAAATCCCAAAAAATACCAGAAGCAGCAACTACAATTTCAGCACAGGAGAAATCATTTCAGAGCAGGGACCAAACCCACAGGGCACTCACCTCTCTGGCTAAAACCTGGGCATACTCAATATCCAGCTCATACAGAGTTTCAATGTGGTCACTTGTAAATGCAATTGGGACCAGCAACATGTTCTTCTTTCCTCGCTGGCACAGTCCTTTGATGGTCTCGTCTGTCTGGGGGCCGAGCCAAGGCATTGGGCCAACCTGGGACCAAAAGCAGAGGTAAGAGAACCCTCATTACACCACTCTCACAAAGAACATTTCCCTAGGCAGGATGACAGAGCAGTTATGGGTGGGACAGAAACAGCTATTTCTATTTCCCTGCCTTTGCTTGTACTTCTCACTTTCTCCATTAAACATCTAATGAAGACACACCTCCCAAAGTTACACCTCAAAGGAGCAGAACCTGGGCTGGCCTGAGCAAGGCTGAGTAAAAGAACTGAAAATGTAGATAAAGGTGAATTTTTTTCAGTCCAGTAAGAGCCTGCACAGGGTTTAGCTGCTCCCTGAGCACATACCTTGGACTGCCACACCAGCCTGTAAGGGTTGGAGTAGTTGAGCTTCTCCATGACCCTCTGGACAGTGGCTCCCACCTCCTGAGGGTAGGGATCACCGCGGTTCACCACCTGCAGCACAAACACAGCAGCCCTTGGCACCAGGGGACCCTCTGGGCACGGCCAGCTGGGCCTGGGCCTCCCACAGCTGTGTCCCCAGCCCTGCCCCAGGGAACTCACAGACATGGGCAGCGAGTGCGCTGAGAACAGGATGACCACCTCTTTCCTTTTGTCTGGGGGAAACAGGTTCAGCTCCTTCTGGATGTGATCAGCAAAGCACTGCTCATGGAAACAAACCGAGGCCAGAGTCAGCAGCCCTGCCCTGGGGGCTGCAGCCAGGCAGCTCCCGTGTTCCCTGTGCCCCAGGAACTCCCAGTTCCCTCAGTGTGTCCAGGGAGCATCCCCAGCACAGGCAGCTCTGAACTGCCTTCAGTGCCTTTTCCATCTGCTCAGCACCCCACAGGAACTGCAAACCCACAGGAAAGGGAGCAGAAGCTCCCTGAAAAAGACCAAAGAGCCGTTTTCTCTGGAAAGAAAGCAGCAAGAAGGCTTCCCTTCCTGCCACAGCCAGGAGTTACTCCTTGCTGCCAGAGGGGAATCTGCCAAAACACCATAATCTGTGGGTGTGCTGATCACAGACCTGCTCTGAGCAGGAATTTGGACTAATGGCCTGAAGAGGTTCCTTCCAGCCACCACCATCAGGGTAACACCACCCAGCTTTTAGAACAGGATGTGCACAGTGGTCACTCTCACACGTTACCTTGCCAAAGCGTGGGGTGTGAAATAACCCTCCTGTAATTCCAGACATGGTAGACAAGACCCATTTCATCACACCACCCTCAGATTGAAGCCTTCCTGCTATCCTCCCTCAGCATTCTTTTCTATATTTTAGAATATAAAAGCTCAAAGCCTTCAGATCCACACCTGAATGAGAAGGGGATGTGTGGGCCATCGGTCAATTATGCTCCACTTCATCTTTGGCTTCTCCCCTTTCTCGTTATAGTAGCGATAAATGGCATTTAAACTGCTTCCTGCAACAGAGAATTAACACCACGGGTTCAGCCAGGCCACAGCAAGCTGTCAGCCCAAAACAGCCTGGCAGCAAGCAATTATCATATTTTAAAATGCTCCCTAATTCAAACGCAACTGTAAATCAGAGCTGTGAGTGTGCAGGGGGAAGGATTTTATCCCAGGCCGTAGAGAGCAGCGGTGTGCTCCGAGGGTTCATCCCCAGCCACGTGGCCCAGCAGCCGTGCCCTGCTCACCCGTGGTGGAGCAGCTGTACTGGGGGTACTGGGTGAAGGCCACGGCTCTCTCGATGCCGTCGCTCTCCATGTCGGCGATGGCCTCCTCCGTCAGCGGGTGCACGTACCGAAAGCCGATGTAGTACTTGTGAGGCGCTGCCAGCACGGGACACAGACCACAGCAAAGGGGAGAATTCACAGAAACACATCTTTGAGTGTCAAACACACGGGAACAGGCAGGCTGAAACTGCTCTCAGGGACACCTGCTGTCCCAAAATTCCCATTTTGGAGGGGTTTCATACAAAGCTTCACGGCTTTAACGCTCAATTTTGGCAGCGATATGGTTCTCCCTGGGGACATCTCAGGTTCCTCCAGTTTTTATCTCTAATCTTTTGGGTGTCAGCTTTGGGAGCATGGCTTGGTTGGAGGATGGGAGGCAGGCAGGGGAGGTTTGCTGTTTTGTTTTTTTAAGTGGAGGACAGAGGTTCTTAGGAGAACAAAAGCAAAGTTTCTTTTTGAGGGTTTCCGGGTCAGTGGCTCTGAAATAACATTCAGCAGGTTTCTGAAGGAAGCAGATGTCCCGTGCTTGGGCTCCACTCCATACATTTATGCAGGATTCAGAAAACAGGTTTAGTCAGCCCCAGTTCCCTGCAGGAGGCAGGAGAGCTCCCAGCTGGGAGCAGCAGCAAATAAAGACCCAACTTCAGGAGCCCTTGAGCCAGAAACCTCATTAACATCTTTGAACGGCACTAAAGACAAAAGTCTGACTAACCACAGCAGAGACCAAAGGAGTTTAACCTGGGAAAGGACATTTTGGGAAGAACATGGCCTGGAACCTGGAAGCAATACCCTGGCAGTGTCAGGTTTTGTTCATGAGCAGCAAAATGAGAGGTTGGTGTCTGTGTACACAGACTTTAAATGACAGTGATGTCCTGCTGTGGTCCTGTAGGACAGAGCCATTCCCTCCCAGCAGCTGGCACGGTGCTGTGTGCTGCTCACACACCGAGGTTTCACCTGCCAGAAGGGAAGTGAGTGCTGCTCACACACCGAGGTTTCACCTGCCCACACCAGACCAAGGCAAAATGACCCTCAAAGTATTTCCTTCCTGCCACATTTCACACGGGACCAGCACCTCCTGCAGTCACTCAGTGAGAGGGCTCAGCACTCCCAAAGTGCTGCCTGTGAGCACTCCCAAATTCCCAAATGCTGTCTGCAAGCACATCCAGCTGTTCCAGCTGTTCTGAGGGGACAGGAGCTCTGCACCCTTGGGATGCCCAAGGACACGGTGGGAGGCGCTCAGCACCTTCTGTTGTCAAACTGCAGCTGCTGTCAAGTGAAAAAGAAGCTTCCAAAAGACTTATCAGGTGGGAGAGGTGCCCAGAGAAGGGTGTGACTGCACACAGAGTGGTCACCAAACAAAAGCAAGTGGGAGTGGGACACTGGGGAAAGCAGATAAACCTTCCAGGCCTTATCTGCAGAACCTGCTGCAAGGCTGACCCTTCAGGGGCTCCAAGCATTTTCCTGCCCTGGTGACAGAGCAGGGCTCAGGCTCTGGCTGCACCTGCAGGGAGCACAGCTCCAGCTACGCTAGGGACTCACATCTGTGCGGAAAGGACTGAACATCACCTGAATGGAGGCACCAGTGACACACCACCTTCTCCATGGATGAAATAAATTTGGTTCTAGCCTTCCAAGAACGTTGCTTTTATCCTTCCAGACCCTTTTAGCAGTCCTTTTCCTCTAGCCAAGCCTGAGGCACGTGCCACAAAGAGCTACAGACCAGTCCTGCACAAAAGGACATTGCCAGAAACATCTGCACCCATTCCCCACCCCAGCTGTGCTAGCAGGAAGTGCCCCAGGCTGTCCTGTACCAGTCAGCACCCCTCGCTGGGAGGGAGAGAGCTTCAGAGGGATCCTGTGACACTGACAACAGAGAGGGCAGCTGTGTTCATGTTTGAGGTTTTCTCCTCATGCAGGACTGGCAAAAAGAACGTTTCTTTCCACCGCAGCCAAACTGCCCAGCCTTATCTCCTGCTGTGTCCAGGGTGGGGCTCGCTGCTATCGCTCAGCCCTGCCCTGCACTGCTCAGCTGCAAAGCCTTGTCTTTTCTCCAGCTGTCCTCCTTTCAGCCCTGAAACAGCCGCTGAGAGTTCTGAGCCTCCCACACACGCCTCAGTGGCTCATGATACATTCCCCTTCCTTCCCATGTAGGCCTCAGGCGCTGGTCTGCAGCACAGGCTTCCTTGGGCTCAGGCAGGGCTTACAGGGCAAGCTGCAGTGCCTGGCAGTGCCACACACCAAGGGGACCCCTGGCACCTGCCTCTGGACACCCAAAAACAACACCTGGTCTATGACAGTCATCTTCCCTCCATCACAGGAGGGACAGGTGACTCGATAAGGGCCCTACAACGAACTCAATCCCTTCCCAGCAGGGCTGAGACCCACAGCAGCCCACAGTGAAAAGCGAGAGGCCAAAGCCGCTCTGCAAGCACAGGTTTGGCGGCAGAGGCGGCAGCAGCCCGCAGGAGGCTGAGCAGAGCAGTACCAGTGTGAGGAGACATGCTGTCCAGCAGCTTCACCATGCCCTCTCCCTGCACCGCCGTCCACTTCTTGATGGGGGAGCCCCCGCCGATCCTGCTGTACTGCTCCTGGATTTTCGGGGTGCGGCGCTTGGCAATGAGCGGAGCTAATTGACTGCAGCACGGAGAGGGACACGTTAACAGCACAGCCCCAGCCACCCCTCCCCAGAGCTCTGCTGCAGCAGCCTTTCCCTGCTGTCCCCACAAACTACAGCAAAGCAGCACGGCTTGTCTGGTGCTCTGTTCCACCGCCCTGCCCACACCGCAGTCTGCAATTAAAAGAGAGCCACCACGGCACAGCTGCTTCCAGAGAGTTCTGGCACTGCCTCTTGCACTGCTCCCAGGATGAAGCAGTCTCAGGGAACGCTGCTCTCTACACAGGGTAAACAGGCAGGGACACCCAGCCCCCCTGGAGCACAGGAGATCCCAGCACTCCTCACTTTTGAGCTGGAAGCGTCATCAGGTCTCTGTCCAGGAAGAGACGCAGGAGGAAATCGTGGACGTCATCCAGCCGCTCCGGGCCTCCCATGTTCAACATCAAGATTCCCGTTTTAGGTTTCCTATGGAAAGCGAGAGATGTTTCAAATCCTAGTGACCCACTGCTTTTATTTTCATTATGATGGCAAAGTAACCAGTTTATCCTCCCGCATTTGCCTTTCACAAAGGCAGCTCCCATGCCAAGGCTCCTCCTGCTTATGTAAACGCTTGTGCTAGGAACAGGAATGGCCAGACACAAGTATCTACATGATCTCTGCTTTTTTAAAAAGTAACCACTCTGTAGCACAAACTTTAGCTGGAAACACACTAAGAAAGCTGTCTGGCAGCTGCTGTGTCTAAGGGAGGTTATAAAACAGTCTCGGCTGCGGTTTCCAACCAAACCAAGCAGCAGCTTCCCTGGAAAACAGATGAGCCACTCGCACAGGTCTTTGTCTTCTTTACTGTGGAGAAACATCTCATCTCCTGCAGCGGTGCCAGAAACAAGAAGCCTTTCTACACTTCACTGTAGGGCCAGTTGTGTTTGGGTGGGGTTTTTCCAGAATGGGATTTCTATCCAGGTGCAGGTCTGGCAGCTGCTGTACGGATAACATCCTGCACAGCACAGCAGCACAGATGGTGCTATCAGCGTTTACAGAATGGCTGCTGATCACAACTCTCACCCAATCTCCCCAGGGAATTGTTTCCCCAGCCCAAGGGAGCCCACAGACCAGGACCTCTCTCTTCCCCAGCAGATGGTTTCGGCTGCACAGGGAGCTTCGCCCTCCTCTCGTTAAAGCCAAAGTCTTACAACAGGGCATTGAGAGGATCCCCGGTGTTTGGGGACCTCAGTTTCTGTTCCCCTTCTGCTGGAGCGTGCATCAGAAGGCTGCTGAATAAAACCCAGGAAAGCAGGAACCAGAACCTCAAATGACAGTGATAACAAATGTTATCACATGTTACCCTGCCCCAGGCCTCACGTGGGCCCTGCAGGGACAGGGCTGTCCTTGCCCCTGAGCGAGAGCAGAGGCAGGCAGATAAACAATCCCCACACGGGGCAGAGCAGGCCCCATGGCTACCCCACAGCTGCCCCACAACTGCCCCATGGCTGTCCCACAGCTGCCCCATGGCTGTCCCACAGCTGCCCCATGGCTGTCCCACAACTGCCCCATGGCTGTCCCACGGCTGCCCCATGGCTGTCCCACAGCTGCCCCACAACTGTCCCACAGCTGTCCCACAACTGCCCCACAGCTGTCCCACGGTTGCCCCACGGCTTCCCGAGCCCCCACCACGCACACCCACCGCTCCTGGGGCTGGATCTGGGCCTTGGTGCTCTCCGGAACGGCGGCGGCCGTGGCCTGGCCTCTCCATCGCAGCGGCACCCGCAGCTGGCTGCAGCTCCTCAGCACTGCG
>NW_015379266.1:323125-325823 GCF_001522545.3 Parus major | reverse complement strand
TGAGGAGAGAGAACAGCCCTGAGCCTTGCTGAGGAGAGAGAACAGCCCTGAGCCTCACTGAGGAGAGAGAACAGCCCTGAGCCTTGCTGAGAGAACAGCCCTGAGCCTCACTGAGAGAACAGCCCTGAGCCTCACTGAGAGAACAGCCCTGAGCCTTGCTGAGGAGAGAGAACAGCCCTGAGCCTCGCTGAAAGAACAGCCCTGAGCCTCGCTGAAAGAACAGCCTCGCTGCCCTGGGGCAGCTCCCACACCCCCCGGCCACACGGAGCCTTCCCCACTCAGCCCCCTGGAATCGGGCAGGAAAGCACAGGCTGCTGCTGCCTTCCTTGGAACACTTCTGTATTTACAGCTCTGCAGGTACCAGGCAGCAGCCAAACCCCAAAGCAAAGCCTGCCTGGGCTGTGAGCTCCAGTCAGAGCTCCAAGTGCTGACAACAGAGCAGAGACAAGGGGCTGACACCACAGGCTGTGACTCCTCGTGGGTCAGACACACCTGAGCTAACCCAGGCAAGCACAGGATTTCCCCAGTGTGTCTGCAGCCCAGGTTAGACATCTGCTCCTGTTTGACCCTGTGGCAGGAGCAGCAGCTCCAGAATCCATTTACATGGAGATCTTCCTTCTCACTACCCAGCCAGCTGATGGTTACTCATCTGGACTTCAGCATCAGACAAACCCCAGGACTTTACAAGTTTGAGTAACCCTTTCCAGCTCTCCTGGAGCCCCCTTTAGCCACTGGAAAGAGCTCCAAGGTCTCCCTGGATCCTCCTCTTCTCCAGGCTAAAGGCTCCAGAGCAGAGGGGCTCCAGCCCTGGCAGCAGCTCCGTGGCCTCCTCTGGGCTCACTCCAGCATCTCCATGTCCTCATTGTCGGGGGCCCTGCAGCTGAACACAACTAGATTATCCTTTAGGTTCCTTCCAACCCATTCCATACAATTCCACGCTGGTTACAGCCTGCCTTTTCAAAGGCACACTTCATTCTCCTCGGGAGTTCATTGTTATTACATGGTATTCTTTTAGTGCAAATATAGTGTGAATTGCTCATGGTGAATAAAGAAAAGGTTAAATTCTGCATCCCGTCTCTTCCACCATTGTTCAGAGTGACATTTCCCCTGTCAGACCGCAGGGGCTCAGCAGCAATTGAGCCCCAATAGCACAGAGCTCCTCGGCAGCCGAGCCACCCGCTGGGAAGAGCATCTTACAGCTCACAGCTCTCTAATAACCTCCTGAACAGATGCTGAACGGCCTCAAAACCTGCCCAAATCAATGGCAACAACAGTCATCCTGCAAATCCAGCCTCTCACTCGGGACTACCAGTGCGTAGCTGTGGATGCCTGCATCTGCACCGACACAAAAGGCTGCAAACTACAGAACTTCAAGCATCAGCGATGCCTGAAAGGCTCTTTTCAAATATTAATTTTTGACTTCCAGTTCTTGGGTTATTACTATCTGAGGTGCTGACACTGTTATGTCAGTTACAGAGAACAATAAAAAGGGAAGTTTCAAAGGCTGCGTGTCAGAGGATGATTGAGCACTGATCTCCAGGGAATGGTCCCAAGGGTGCCAGAGCTCCAGGAACACTTGGATAACACTCTAGGGATTGTTGGGGTGTCCCGTGCAGGGCCAGGGGTTGGATCAATCACCAGCAGTCCCTTCCAAGTCAGGACGTTCTGCAATTGTCTGACTTAAGCTGAGGTTTATTCAAGTTTCCACCTACATCATGAAGGACACGGCACAGAACGGGATGAGCAACGAGGATGATCCCAGCTTGCTGGAACACTGGTAAAAGCGTTCACTCGTGTGCTCCAGCAGTGGCACTGCGGTGTCAAACTCTCAAGTGAAAACTGAGATGGGGAGCACGCAATGCCCGTGGGCAGGACACGGGGAGAGCGCTGCACGGTCGGGGCTCACACCTCCCGCCGCACCCGCAGCCAGCCGCGACACGGGCAGCATTTCCACACAAACTCCTTCGAACGGGAGGGTGGCTCGAGTTTAAAATTCCACGCAGGGTGGAACACACAGCTGTACCGACAGTGGGCGGGAGGCCGAGGCCCACAGGAGCCCCTCGGCCGCGGGTGGCGGGGCCCGAGCGCGGCAGCCCGCGCCTGAGGAGCCCCTGCGCGGCGGCCGCGGAGACCCCTGAGCCCGCGGAGACCCGCGGAGACCCCCGAGCCCACAGAGCCCACAGAGCCCGCGGAGACCCCTGAGCGCACAGAGACCCCCGAGGCCCGCGGAGACCCCCGAGCCCACAGAGCCCACAGAGCCCGCGGAGCCCCCTGATCCCACAGAGACACCTGAGCCCGCGGAGATCCCTGAGCGCACAGAGACACCTGAGCCCGCGGAGACCCCTGAGCGCACAGAGCCCGCGGAGCCCACAGAGCCCGCGGAGCCCACAGAGCCCGCGGAGCCCACAGAGCCCACGGAGCCCGCGGAGCCCCCGCGGAACCCACAGAGATCGCGGAGCCCGCGGAGCCCACAGAGATCGCGGAGCCCACAGAGATCGCGGAGCCCGCGGAGCCCACAGAGATCGCGGAGCCCACAGAACTCGCGGCGCTCTCAGAGCCCACAGAACTCGCGGCGCTCTCGGAGCCCACAGCGTCCCGGCGGGAAGCTGCCCCCAAGCAGCCGGCCCCTTCCAGCATCCCCCGGTAAGCCAGCCGGCTGCCCGCGCGGCCCCAGCGCGGGTCAGCGTTATGAAAGGCG
>NW_015379266.1:314225-322818 GCF_001522545.3 Parus major | reverse complement strand
CCGATACCGCCCCCGGCACGGCCTCCGGCACCGGCCCTCGCGTTACACCGCCCCGGTACCGCCCCGGTACCGCCCCCGGCACGGCCTCCGGCACCGGCCCTCGCGTTACACCGCCCCGGTACCGCCCCGGTACCGCTCCCGGCACGGCCTCCGGCACCGGCCCTCGCGTTACACCGCCCCGGTACCGCCCCGGTACCGCTCCCGGCACCGGCCCTCGCGTTACACCGCCCCGGTACCGCCCCGGTACCCGCACGGCAGAGGGGGCGGTCCGCGGAGAGCCGCGGCGGCCCTGAGGCGGGTGTCCCGTTAGCGGCGCTGCCTCGGCTCCCCTCCATAGCCCCTGTGGACTCCCACGGAGTGAGGGAGGGTGACTCCCGGTTTGAAGTGACTGCAAAACGTTTTAAAAGTGCAAAACGTTTTAAAAAGAGATTTAAAATGTTATTGTAAAAATGCTGGGGGCTTTCTCAGCGGGCGCCTCATGAGAGATGAGAGTTGGGCTCTGCGCCCTGTCAGACACATTGGTGCAGGAGCACAGAGCTCAGCTGGCAACCTCCACTCCCAGCAGAAATTCAGGCACTGCAATTCAGGCACTGGAAAAGGTTGCCCAGAGAGGTGGTGGAGTCACCATCCCCGGAGGTGTTTAAAAGGCATCTGGATCTGGCACTGTGTAATGTGGTTTAGTGGTTTAGGAATTCCAGAGGTGGTGCTAGGTTGGTGGTTAGACTTGATGGTTCTCTGATAATGACACTGTAATTTAAACACAAAGAAACAAACACCACAGCACTTATCCTGCACTTGTGGGTGGTTTGCATCCCACATCTCCAGCAGCAGCTTTGGATACCTCATGGGAGGGCCAAGGGCAGAGCCAGCCAGAGCCAGCTCTCGGTGCCAAAGGCGGGCAGCACTGTGTTGTCCTCAAAAGTGCCTTACAAAGAGGGGCCAGGTAGGCTTTAACATGGATAAATGTAAAATTAAGTGATTGTATGGAGGGGCAATCTACTCAAAGCTAAAGGACAGTCATCCCAAAGCTACCAAAAGGCTGAAAGGTCCTGAAACCAGTGCTGGCAGGCCAGTTTACTAGTTCCTAATCCAATTACCAATCTGACTGTCTGGAGACACTGTGGAGGAAAATGAAAGTGAGGATGAGGAGAGATCCAAGTTCTGATTACACATTTTCTTCTCTTCTGCAGGTTTCTTTTCCCTTTCTAATAAAAATAAAAATAAATTCAGGTTCTCTTGTGTTCCAAGCAGCTGCAACATCTTTCCCAGATTCCATCCTGCACCTCTCTCCACCAGCTGCCACAGCAGTCTCTGGTAAGTTCCACAGCATCTTTCATCCATCCAGTCACCTTTTAAGCTCCTTATCTGATCTGCCTCTTCCATGAGCACTTCTTAAGTCCTCAGTCCTTCCTCTAGCAGCTCCCCTGATAAGGAGGCCTTTAACCTTTACAAAGCAGCTCAGCCCTGCCAGGTTTAAGGACTGAAAACTCAGCCTAAACAAGGGATGTTTTTCTAGACTCATCTTTACCCAACCCTCCTCCCTTCCCACCACTCCAGGCACTAAAAGGAAAGCATTTTATAAAATCTTTACCTGGTGCCAGAGGTCCAGGCTGCTCCCCCCAGCACTGCTGCCTCAGCAACCCTAGTTAGCACCACAGATTCTCTCCAGGACATTTCACTGGGCAGCTGAGGTGGTCCCTCCAATTAAAAAAAATCATGCTTTTAAGTTAATTAATGGGAAATTTGTTTAAAAAGGGAAAAAAGCTCATGCCAGTTCTTGGGATACGTTTACTGCCAATGAAAATTCCCTTTTCCTGTTTTTTGTCCACAATGTATCAAGCAACATGCTCCAAAGACTCAGTAAAAGAGCAGGCATTAATGTCAAGTACTGTCTTGCACACCAGCTTCTGTTGCCATAATTTATTGGTTGCTGATTTAGAACAGTTCATATAACATGCAAGATGGAAGAAAATCAATCACTTTTTACAAAAATATGGGTATCCAGAGCTCAACAATTCCAGGAGTGCACGGCAAATCCAGCTCAAGTATCAGTGCAGGTGGCAAATGATGCACCTACCTTTTCATTTTCTCTCTGCTAAAGGAATTGCTTTATGACTAGAAACGATAAATGACAACTCAAGACATGAAGTATTTCATTATCCCTACTTGCTAAGTTCATTACAGCCAGGGAAGCTGCTCAGCTGCAGTAGCACAAGGGGACAGGGGGCTGCTCTATGAACACACCTCAGCTCGACATGGGAAAGCACTGCTGGGACTACAGTCTGCAAATCCAGCGTGCCTCAGCTGCTGTTCCTCTGGGGCTCAGGCAGGCACTTCTGGCTGCAAACAGGGAGCAGAAGGCCCCCCGTGCCCAGGAGCCGTCAGACACGTCCAGCTGGGTGTGCACCCTGTCCACAGCCCTTGGGAAAGGCAGCAAAGCCCGCCTGGCCAGCAGCCTCAGCACTGCTGAGCAATAAATAACCTGAAAAAGCCCCAGAGCCCCAGCCCACCCCCCTGACAGTGCAATTCTGTGCACTGTGCTACACACCCTGCTGCACAATCAACTCTGAGAACCCCCCACTACCATCAGCAGGAACCAAAAACGTGCAGTGCTCAAGATACTTATTCCCGTTTTTATCCTTTGTTCCTGTCTCTCCCATAACATTTTCACAGGGCGTTCTCAGGGAATTTCAACAGCTAGAACTCCTGACTTCTCCAAAAAGAAAACCCAAAAGAAGAGAGATTAAAATTAAAGCAAATTTAAAAACAAAATGATCAAATGCCCAGCATATTTTAAGTCACAGAAATTAAAAGCAGAGGTGTATCTTGTTTTTTAAATGGCAATTTATCAGGATCTTTGTTTTGTGATGACTCAAGAGCATAAATGCTCCTAAACAATTTTTCTAAGGCTTTTTCCAGTTAATTACTAGCATTTCTGTTTTAAAAAAGAGGTTTTGGTTTTTTTTCCTTTTCACATCCTAAAATGGTATTTGAATTAGCAACAGGTTGCAGGAAGTGTTGTTGTCAGACAGGCTGTAGTACAGCAGCGTGTATCACTCTTTCCCAAGTATCAGCCTCTCAGTTTTCCACAAGTTTTCCTAAGGCTGGCTAAGGTTTGCAGCGCTGGACAAAGCGTGGATAGAGACAGACATCTCGGATATGGTGTCTGTTCAGAATCCAGGTCAGGAACCGCTCCAATCCCAAACCGTATCCTCCGTGAGGGCACGTACCGTATTTTCTCTGTGAAATTCAGGGATATTACACATTTTCTTGTAATTAACAATTGCAGTAACACCACCAAAACGAACCAACAGAGCCCTCCAGGAGGGAGCTGCAGCCCCAGGCGAGCAGCAGCGTGCTGTACTGACCTGGTCTGTGTACCAGTAGTAGGGTGTGGGATCGATGCCCTCTCTCTTGTAGCCCTGGAGCAGCTCCTCGCTGTCCCAGATGCGCATGGAACCCCCCACGATCTCACCCACGTTGGGCATCAGCACATCCACCTGCAACACAGCGCAGCACGGCGCGTTTACAGCGACACCGGCGGGGAGCAGCCGGGCCCCGCGCCAAGCACCCTGACACAACCCAGCACGGATTCTCCGACAGTCCCTGGAGCACTCCAGCGTCCCCGCTGCTCCGAGGTGCCAGGTAAAACAACTCACAGACTCGGTGAGGCGCGAGTCGTCGCTGCAGCGCTGCATGTAGAAAGACTTGATCTCCGCAGGAAAGCGGCACAGCAGGATGGGCTCGTTGATGGTGTCTGTCATCAGTCTCTCGGGAGCTTCGGGAATATCCTGTGGTCAGAGAAGGCTTTACTCATACTCAGCACCAAAACTACTCCCATACACAAGTCCCACATGAAGAGAGCATGAACCAGAAACCGTTTCAGACTGCTCATGTCCACGCTTTCATCCTAATGCACCTAAACTCTTAAAACAAACTTATTTTAGAAGACATAAAAACCCACATGTCTGGGGAAAAAAAAAAAACCTGTTCAATTAAAATCCAAGTCTCTTCAATATATGAGACAGAAAAGCAAGGGGAAAAAACCATCCTGGCTATGCTGTCAAGTTGTCCTGAGCTCCTTCCAACAACTGTCTCACATGCAGGAGAAGTGTGGCCAGGGAACTGATGACAGGTGACAACACAGGTTTTTATCCCAATGTTTGAAGGACATCAGTCAAACCCCAAGCCACAGCTGCATTACCTCCCCAAACTCATAGTACGTGCCATCTTCCTTCTTCACATCATGTTCCTTCAGCCACTCGATGGCTTCAGCGTAGTTCATGCGTCGGAAGGGACGTTTGGGGGGCTGGAAACCCTGCAGGGAGTGGAAGGCACTATTTTAAAAGGGATACTCTTAATCAGCACGTCCACAACCCTTCCTAGCTCACACACCATCAGATTATCGCTTAAATGAACAAATCAAACTCAGTACTACAAAGCCAGAACCAAACACAACCATCTCAAGCCCAGAAAACCTCACAGATCACCTGGGAGGAAAGATAAGGAAATATTTCCAGAGCTTTAGGGCTCCATGTTGCAGGGGAGGAACTGGAACACCGCTTGTTTCATCACTCCCTCATGCTCCATCAGCAAACAGCAGGTCAGTATCTGCTCTCTGGGATGGAGGTTTTTATTCCACTGGCACAGCCCACACTTCCCTAAATGCCAGCACACTGCTGGCTTCTGGACTGTGCCAGCAGGGCACATCTTCCCCCAGAGTTCACTGCTTTGGTCATTACCAGCCCTGCAGACTTTTCATTTTTATTATGTTTAATATTCTCCTCATCATTACTAATAGTAAGTAGGCTCTCTGCCATGCCCTGCATCTCCCAAAGGAGTAGGAAAGGCTTAGAATCCTGATTTCCTGGGTGTTCCCATGGCTGCCTACCGGGTTGAGTTCATACAGTAAGCTCGCTGCAGGTGATTTCAAGACTCTGTCTACGACATCACACACCAAGTTCTCCAGACGGTCCAACAAATCCTCAAAACTTATAAAAGGACATTCAGCTTCAATGTGAGTGTACCTGAAACAGAGCCACAGCATTGCCAAGTCACATACAAGCACCACACCTTTCATCATGAAACAAACTCATTAACAGAACCCACAACCCCAACACACACTTCTCACCCCCTTTTACTCCCACACTGGAAAGGAAATCAAGCTGTTTAAAAAGAAACAAGGACAGCTGTCCATACTCTGCCAAGTGCCTGCGGGTCCTGGACTGCTCAGCTCTGTAGGACTGAGCAATACAGAAGACATCTCCCAGAGCTGGCAGGCAGGTCTCCAGGTAGAGCTGGGATGACTGGGTCAGGTATGCCTCTTCACCAAAGTAATCCAGCTTGAACAGGGTGGAGCCTCCCTCCACCTGCGTCTGCACCAAGGTTGGTGGTGTGACCTGGTGGGGAATAGGGCTGTCACTGCTGGGAGAAGAGCTGGGGACGTGTGTGAGCCAGGCCACCAGAGCAGCCGCCTGCTGCCCAGGGAACACACACTTACTTCATAGTATCCGTTGGCAAAGAAGTGATCCCTGAAGGCCTGCACCACCATGGAGCGCACCTTGAAGATTTTGGACATGTTCTCACCTCGAATCATCATGTGCCTGTTGTTGAGCTGCACGTCCACCTCCGAGTCCTCGTTGAGCAGATTGTCAGCCCCTCCTGCCGGGGCCAGGCCGATGAGCTCCCAGTAATCACAGCTCAGCTCGTGGCCTCCCGGAGCCTGCAGCGGGAGAGAAGCGAACGCTGGGGGAAAATCCACTGCTTGCCCCTCGGGTGTCTTTAAACAACGGCTTGGAGCGATGGGACAAGGGGGAACGGCTTCCCATGGACAGAGGGCAGGGCAGATGGGATATCAGGAGGAAATTCCTCCCTGTGAGGGTGGTGAGGCCCTGGCACAGGGTGTCCAGAGAAGCTGTGGCTGCTGGCAGTGGCCAAGGCCAGGATGGACGGGCCTTGGAGCAGCCTGGGACAGTGGGAGGTGTCCCTGCCGCTGCAGGGGTGGCACTGCATGAGCTGTCAGGTCCTTCCAGCCCAGAGTCTGTCACTGAGCTCTGCTCTCACCAGCTCCCCCCTGTGGATCTCAGTGGCCTTCTGACCCTGACAAATGGCATTTTTACTTCAATCACAGCGTTTTTAGGGTAGAAACGCAGATTTTCAAAAGTTAACCCACAGATTTTTACCAAAATGTAATAGTGGGGGCTCACATTCCCTCACCTTGGGTCTATCCTACAGACACATCTCAGTAACAGAGATGTGGAAAAATTCTTAGCCTCACAAAATAAGAACTGAATAAACCTGCTAAGGAAAATGAAGCCATGTAATTTATTTAACACAGTTCTCCACGTTATACTCTAGGAATTGTCTATCAGTGCAAAATCGTTTCAGGCAGAAGCAGAACAGTCACACAGTTCACCTGTCTCACACTGAACAGTGGGTGACAGCACAGCTTTGGGAGCTTTGTTCTCTCTCCAGCCCTAATTCCCTCTGAAATAATGCAGTGACTCCTTCCACCCCTGCTTGTGCCTCCCTCAGGACACCAGTGACCCGAGAGGGAGGAGGAGAAGCCGAGAGGGAGGAGGAGAAGCCGAGAGGGAGGAGGAGAAGCCGGAGGAGCTCCCGTACCTGCTTGCCCTGGGGCAGGAGGTTCAGCGTGCCGTACACCACCACGCTGCTCTCCGTGGACAGCACCAGCCCGTTGTAGCACTGGCACTGCAGCGAGACACACAAAGGCACAGGTGAGCACGTTTTCATTCCTAACTTTCCTACTGGAGTCCCAGAGTGGCTCACAGTCACTTCTAAAGAGCTCTCACACTGACAAACTGCAGTGAGAGGACACAATTTAACAGCAACACAACTGAGTCGGTAGGCTGAGGAGAACATAACCACACCGACACATGAGGTGTATCAATTAGTGACAGAACAGAATCAACACAACTTACCAGCTCATCAGAAAGGACACACTGAAGAAACCCTGTGCCATCTCTCAAGACAATAAACATCAGATTTTTCCCTAGTTAAAAAGAGAAGGGATTTGGTTTCACTATGAGCAGGTACTGGTTAGCTCCTCATTTGGCAGGATTAGCTTAAAACACAGAACAATTTGAGTAATTAGGATTCCTGTAGGATTAGCCTCCAATAGGATCTGAACTAAGAAATGTCTGTATGCCCACACATCAGGGGGAATTGTTAGTGTCACAGTGATCACTGACATCAACCAAAAAGGGCACTTAACTGGTTTGAAAATTTGAGACCACGTGCTGTCAGACTCATTCTGTGTCCCAATTTTGAAAGCCACTGTACTTGTCCTATCTCCCTGCACGGGCTCAGCACTGCTCATGCTTTACCTTGCCTCCGTAACCTGTGGATCCAGCCAAAAATCTTCACCCTCTGCCCTCTGTAAGCCTCCAGAGCATCGATCTTCACCTGTGAGGCAGGGAATGAAAGCCATTAAGTAGGGGAATGGTTCAGCACCTCTTGGAGTCCATCCAGACCCCATCCCAGAGCAGCACAATCTCTGTGCTGGCCGGATGCCCTAGCACAGACCATGCCAAGGCATGGGATCATACTCACACACTTGGGCTCTGGAAGACTGGGATCATTCTTGATAACAACCTTCTTGGCTTCCTCCAGGTTCTTCTCTCTTCTCAGGAGATCTTCTGCCTGGTTTGAAAGAAATAACTTATTAAATAGCTGTAACCAGGCCAGCTGTAAATAACACGTGAAACAACAGCACCAGGGAGGAGCAACCTGCAGCTTTTTTGCAGGAGCAGGAATGATGATGACACTGAAATGTTTTTGGAAAACAATGGTGCTCTGCTCTTTCTGCAGCCTACCTCCTTCTTCTCCTTAGCTTCATTTTTCATCTGCTCCCTGTGCCACAGCTTTTTGACATTCTTCATCTGTGATTTGGAAATGATGGCCCATCTCTAAAGAATTCAAGGAGATAGCAAAATACAGCAGGTTACACTGTGTCCCTTCACACCAAGAAGCAGTAAAATAATTCCCACTAGGAAAACCTTCAATAGCACAGCACCTCGTTTTCTTTTTGGGAATCCACATAAATTGTAGGAAATGGCTCTTTTCCTGCTGTCATCAATGCCTGAAAAGAGGGGAAAATAACCAAAATCATCCTTACAGAGCCTGAGCAGGCACTCAGGTGGCAAAAACAGGTTCAAAACTCACATGTAAAAATACAAGAGCCATCACTTGCCCCAGACACATTCCACACTCACCTTCAGCACAGTCTTGAATGGTTTCTTTTGTGTCCCATCACCAGTGGAGTCGTTGCCCTCTCGTTCAGACACATACAGCTCTTCTGGGACATATAATGTGGACAATTACTCAGAAAAAAAATTATGAGAAAGAAACTGGACACACACGGATGTGTCCCTGCTCACTGCAGGGGCTGAATGAGGCCTTTAGAGGCCTCTTCCAACCCAACCGAACCCAACCCTTTCTATTATACCAAATCTGATGGTTATCAGCAGCGATAAACCTTCAAAGGCACTAACTGGTCAGTCAGGATGACAATTATTTCATATCTTTCCTTTAAAAAATCAACCGATGCAGTGCGCTCGCTAAAATCCCAAGG
>NW_015379266.1:293973-313664 GCF_001522545.3 Parus major | reverse complement strand
CCCTCTTCCCTCTTCCCTCTTCCCTCTTCCCTCTTCCCTCTTCCCTCTTCCCTCTTCCCTCTTCCCTCTTCCCTCTTCCCTCTTCCCTCTTCCCTTCCCGGTTGTCCCCGGGAGGTGCTGACACTCCAGTGTGGTCGAGTCTAATGCCAGGACTCATTGCAAGGAACTAGACTTTCGGATATTTATTTGCATCACACTTTTGAAATGTACATTTCATTGAATGAGAGCTGTCGGTGATAATTTTTATTATAAAACAATTTCAATAATTAACTTTAGTTCGGGAGGGGGAAGTAGATAAAAGTGAAACATTCAAACACCTCCAAGAATGTGCAAAAGTAAAGAGACTCATAAAAACACTTTTTACACTGTAAGAACTGAGGCACCAGCAAGTGAAATACATTTCAATGAGAGTGGCTGATTTCTAGTTATCCATCATTGTGTCCAGAACTGAAATGAACAGCTTGTGCCTGCTCTTGGGCAGCTTCCAGAGCTGAGATATATCCTGATTCCTAATCCAATCTGACGCTGGCTGGACTTTATCAGCAAAGACATCCCAGCTCAGCTGTGGCAGCTCCCATGGGAGCATCCAGGGCCCTCCCCAGTCCGAGCACCCCATGTGCCATCGTGTGTGAGCAGGTCATGAAATGGAGCACACAGGCAAAATCGCTTTCAATGACAAATATGAAATGTAGATACAGCTGTGTACCAACACAGTATTAAACAGTGAAAAGTCTGCAATTCCAGGCATCACTAAAAACCAACATTGCTGGGATTTTGTTCCCAGCACGTGTATCCTTCACACAGAGCGGTCACACAAGGATCAGTAGCTCCACGGAGAGCTCTCGGTCTTTCTGCGTTCCCAGGAGTCCAAACCCAGAAACCTTTGTGATAAGACATAAAAATCTTCACATCCTTATACCACGTAGTTAAGAAAGGCTCTCTGTTTGTCCGGAGCGGTTGGGTGGGGTCGCTGCCAGCGGCAGCTCGTGGCCAGCAGTGAGCACAGCCCATCACGGGCCGGTGTCCCCCGTGTCCCCGGGGCCGGTGGCGGGGCCGGCCAGCACGGCGTCCAGCGGGGCGCGCCGCTTGCGGATGCTGCGCCCCGACGCGATCAGGTCGGCGTAGCCGCGCTGGTGGGAGAAGGCGTAGGCGGAGCGGCGAGCCGAGACCCCGCGGCGGAACGCGCTCTGCCGCCGCTTCCACTGCTGCTCCTCCAGCAGGTACTTCCGACGGTTCCTCTGGATCTGCACGCAAACACGCGGTGGGTCGTGCGTTAGCACATCGGCACAGCCTGAACTCTTTTCATAGCTGGCTCAAGGCAGAGCAGGAGCAGCCAAACCAATCCCCATAACTCTTAACGTGAACCCTGGCACTCCGGCCGAACCTAAATTAAGCCCAAACCGGGGCCCCCAGCAGCCTCACGAGGTGTCGGTGGCATCACCAGATCTCAGCCAGGCACAAGAGGAAACAGCCCTCCCTGAGCTGCTGCCTCTGGCCAGCCCTGCAGCCAGTCCTCCTCCCCCAGGACCCAAGCCAGGCTTGTGCGGCTCTCCCGAGGGCACCATCACTTACTTGTCTCTAACATTAGCACAAAATCCCAGAACGGCTTGGAATGGAAAAGCCCATCTCATCCCACCCCTGCCATGGACAGGGAAACCTTCCACTCAGGGACACCACAGCTCAGCAGTGACAGCAGCCCCTGTAAACACGCTCCTGCCATAGGCACCCACATAACACAGATTTCACACACTTTGTCGCTCTCCGAAGGCCAGATTGTCATGGATAAGAAGCGCTGTGCCACGACAGGCAGTAAGCAAATAGCAATGGATAAAATCATGGTAAGCCAAAGGTAGGGCTGTCGCAGAGCATTCGGAGCAGTTCCTGGGAATAAAAAGAGCAAAAGGTAATTATGGCAAAGATACATAAAACAGGACTGAGAAGCACCAACCACAAGGACTGACCTGTGAACTGAAAGCCAGAAGGGAAGAGAACGTGGATTCCAGCACTGTGTAAGTCAAATGTGATCCCAAAGTAAAGTGCAATACTCCCAAATACTGAGAAAGCATTAACAAAAGTCCAGTAACACGTATCCAGGCCAATCTAAAAGCAAACAAAAGTGCCAAATGAGTTTACTAATTCCAAATAATGACAACTTTTTGCATGTTGTTACATTTTTAGTGTAGAAATTTTAGAGCAGTGAACAGAAAGTGTTCTCAGAGCACCAGAGCTCAGGAAACCAAGCTTACTTGCCTGAAAATTGACAACAAATATCAGAGAGGATGCTGCTGTGACAGCAAAGGACTGATAATCTGCAGGGGCTTCTCCATCCTGTCCCATAGATTTAAGGTAGGCTCCGTACGGGATGAAGAAGATGATCAGTGAAGTCACAGCTCCATGGAGCAGACTTAAAAAGAACTTCTTGTAGTTGAAAAGTAAATCTCTCTGACCCAAAATATAAAGCCTGGGGAATCGAAGGCTCAGTTTGTCGCTCACATCCTTAATAAAGAGGAAAAAGGAAAAGAAAGTTGTTGTGAATTGTTCTCAGAGTGAGCTCTGAAGAGTGAGAAGCTGAACTATACCGTGTCCCAAAGGGAACGGCAGATCTCTTTCTCCTTCCAACAGCAATGATTTGCACCGAGCAGTGCAAAAGGAAGACATTCTTAAAAGCCACAAAAGCAAACCCCTCTTGTTTCATGGCAACCAGTGTAACCTAAAGACCTGGTGGCAGATGCCTTTGGATTCATCTGCTCTAACAACACAGACATACCTGGTCGAGCAAGCCGACGAGCAGGACCGGGAGACTGGAATACAGCACGTTGTACAGCGTGATGAACCAGTCCTCGTAGGCTGTCTGCAACAGAGGGGGAATCACAGGATCTAGGGATTTCATTTTATTACATCCTTCCCCTCCACTTCCTGAGAAAGTTCACATGGGCTCTGAGTTTAAGTTCACCCAGAGGCAGCAGCACCATGGCTCAAGGCTCTGCTGAAACTCTTTAGTCTGTGTTGAGCTGCCCCACTCCTTGCAAATCTTCCTTCCTGTACAACAATGATCCTGACTTCAGTGTTCTGCAATCATACCTGACTGCTCATAACTAACTCGCTCAGCACCCATCACATCCTCCTGCAGAGACCACTGGTGACAGCCTCACATTCCTGGCACTTCCCAGGTTAACTCTTTGCTGTTCCACAGTGACATAAGCATCCTCTTGTTGTTATCCCACACGAGCAGACCTTCCTACCTGGGCAGAGAAGCCATTGAAGAACGAGTACCAGATGTGGACCAGAGTGAAGGCGAAGTTTTTGTAGAAGAAGTATCTCAGAAACTTGCACATCCTGATGTACGACCAGCGCCCGTGCACCAGCAGCAGCCGCTGGAGGTAGCGGAACTGTCCGAAGGAGTAGTCACTGGACATGACAGCCTGCATCCCCTCCTGGCCACTGATCCCAACTCCAATGTGGGCAGCTGGGTGAAGGAGACAAACACCACACACCAGGTTGGACAAAGGGACAGGAGCAGGACCGAGGACACATTTCTACTGTCACCTGGATTCTCTCTCAGTGCTTGTTCTGTCAGAATGCACCGGGAAATTCACCAAAGAGAACCAAGCGATGGGACAGAGGGAGTAAAGTCCAGAACAAACTGGCCAGGCAGTTTACAAACACAACACCCTCGGGACATAAACCCTATCCTAGAGGTTTGTTTCTCACTGGGGTCTCTTGAGAAGCTGTTCACAGAGTAGCAGGTACAATCTGGGATGGCTAATGCCACCAGGCAAGGGGCAGCCAAGCTGCTGCTTTGGTCTTTATGTTACACTTCAGTAACACACAGCGTGAGAACAGATGGGATTCAAGTCCCTGCTCAGGGGATGCATACAGAATAAAAAAATAAAATAGATCAGGAAAAAACCACTAACCATTTCCTAAAGTGCTTCCTCAGAAAGGGAAACAGGCACAGAAGGTAAAAGCCCCACGGCAGCAAAGCAGATGGAAGAGTCTTCTGACAGAGAGGGACAGTGGAGAGACTGCAGGAGCAGGCCAGAGGAGATCTGTCCTAGCAAGAGAGCTTGACAGCTGCCTTACTTTTGATCATGTTCACATCATTGGCCCCATCTCCGATGGCCAGGGTGATGGCCTTCTTGTACTTCTTCACCAAATCCACCACCATGGCCTTCTGCTTGGGCGTCACGCGGCAGCAGATCACAGCCCTGCACTCACAGGCCAGATCAACAAAGTTCTTCTGCTGCTGCTCCTTGTAGGCCTCTGCCCTTCTCCTTTTTTCTGTTTGTTTCTTCTTCTCTTCTGCTGTTCTGGGGAATTTCAGCTTAAGTTTCTTTTTTTTCTTTTTCTTCTCCAGCAGGATTTCATTCTGTGAAAAAAGTAAAACTTACTAAGTTCCCTTCTGCACCGTTTCCAGTCCCGCTCCAGGCACAATCTAACATCACACCTGAGGTCATTATGCTCCCAGTGTCCATTTCTGGCATTTTAATGAACTGCTCGTGCAGAAAAGGAACGGAGTCCTCAGTGAGAGACACTGTAGCCTGGTGGTGCCCCAAACCCCAGACACTCGGGGGAACAGCCTTGGTACGTACCAGCCAGGAGCCAGTGATGATTAGAGCCCGGTCTCTGCTGCCCTGGAAGAAGGGCTCGTTCATCCTGAGGGAGGAATGTGGACTGGATCCAGCCCTGTTCCTCTGGTTTTCCAGCCTCGTTTGAAGGAGAGCACTGGAAAGAGACAGAGAAACTGTTACAGAAAAGCCAAGGTCAGGATCAGACTGCAAATCCTGAAAATGAACTCCTCAGTGTTTTCACTTGCCTGGTATCTTCTCCATAGCAGATGGCCGTTTCCTCTGTTAAGAGTTCACAGGAAAATCCAATATTTTCAGCAGTTTCTACCAAAAAAATTAAGAGAGGAAAGTATTTACTGAAAGTTCTGTCACAAGTAATTGTTAGGAGCAGCCAGAAGCAGCTCAAGTGCTCTTAGGTAATTTCTGATTTATGTTTCAGTATGAGAATTGCCTTTCAATGCCACAGTACAGATGCACAGGATAAAACCCTCCTGTTTTCAGCTCTTTGGTGTAAGCAACCCCACCTTTTTTGTCACCAGTAAGCACCCAGATTTTAATGTCTGCTTTGGAGAGTCTGGAGATAGTTTCTGGAACTCCATCCTGCAGTTTGTCTTCAATAGCTGTTGCACCAAGCAGCTGGAAGGGATTTGAAACACAGGTGGTCAGTAGCATTGAAACATTGAAACTTTCTTTTAATAACACAATTGAAATGTACTAAAAATGCACAGCTCCTTACAATCAGGTTTTTTTCTATTTCTTCATACACTTTGTCCAGAGCTTCATCCCGGTGACTTGTAGCTAAACTGGCCTCCACAAACTTTTTATTCCACACTTCAAATTCATCCTGGCTTATGTCTCTGTAGCACAGGCAGAGTGTCCTGAGAGTTTCATTTGCAAAGACCTTAAAAATAATTAAAACCACACATATCCACAAAAGGAATCTCTTCATTTGCAATCCAGACATGAGGGTAAGAACATAAGCATCTGACAAGTTCAACAAAACAAATCCAACTTTCAGAACTAATTGCAGGTTTCCATTTGTCTTAATAGCTTAGGAAAAGGAAATTAATAACATTATTGTCAGAAATAAACAATTTTTTTTTAAGAAAAGAGCATACAAAATAAAAACATACATCGAGTGCCTCTTCTGTGGCTTCTCTCTTTAGATTCCTGGGGTGCAGCCGCTCGTAAATCACCGTATCGGCCCCTTTGCAGTACAGCCTGATATTGCCATCGGTCTCTCTTACTGCGGGGACAAACAGCACAGGTGGCACTCTCAGATAAAGGAATCATTTCAGATTGGGTTTTTCAGCCTACTGCCAAGTCCCAAAGCACAGGACAGCATTCCTTCTTCATTGGACTCAGAGGTGCCCCAGGGCTGTCACACAGCTGTTAATTCTCGACGCCAGCTTCCTTTGCACACCCCTTTTCACCCCTGAAATTCTCCGTGTGCGCTGGCAGCCATCAGCTTACCGATGACAGACATCCTCTTCCTGTCGCTGTTGAAATCCAGGATGGCCAGGACATCGTAGGTCCTCTGGACCCCCATCTCACTGATGGTGATGGTGTTCTGTGTTCGGGAGAGGAAAACGTAGCCGAAGTTCCGGGCGGCCGTCACCAGGGCCCCCTCGTCCGGGGACGCTGCCTGGTAATGGAGCTGACCTGTGGGATTGCAGGCAGGAAATGCTGGGGATCCAGCTGGGCACAGCTGCAGCACACACACACAGCAGTGACCGTGAACCCACCCGGCCCTCACACCTACCTCCCAAACTGAATCATGTCTTCTACCTCAATATCCTAATTTCTCAATCTGGTCATTGAACCACTTCCCAAAAAAACCTCCAAAAGACAAATCCTTGGCCAGAGACACCAATACAGTGAGTGGAAACAACCCCAAAAACATTAGGAACAAGAAAGGACAGGACACTGTTGATTCCATGGAGATTTCACAAAGATGGGAGTGAAGCAATATTACTATTCCATGTTTTAATCAAAACTTCTGACCAGTGATTCACAAATTCAACGGCTGATCACCCCTCCATTTAGTTTTGTTTAATTTAAAAGGGCCACCTAACACTCCTTCCTTAATGTATCAGCATTAGGTGCAAACCTCTCCCTTGTAGAGCTGAATTTGAATTATTGTTTTCTGCTACACAAGGAAAACAAACCAACCAAAAGCCACACTCACCATCAGAAGTGTCAGCCATGACTGTGTGACAAATAGCGAGCAGAAAAAAGAACTTCTGGATTTCTGGCTCCTTTCCAGACTTTATTTGCTCTATCAGATATTGATCATAGAATAAGAACTTTCCATCAGCGTACGTATTCCAGCTGAAATCGACTTGCTGCTCAGAACCCAGGGGAAGAGAGTCTGAGTTAGCACAGGCGCCGTTGCTTTGTGCCCACATCACCTCTCCGTGCTCTGCCGAGGGAGCGTTCCCGTTCCAGGGGCCGGGACCCAGCTGGGCTCAACCTACCTGTGGGTGGCTCTGGAGCTGTCCTGCTGCATCCCGGCTGTCTCCTGCAAGGGAAGCACCCCAGTCAGGGGAGCAGGCACAGCAGAGTAAAGCACATCTACAACATGAACTGCCCTAGCACTGCAAGCGAAGGAAAGGGACAAATTGCTGCTCTTGTCTGTTCCTTGACTTTGGCCCCAAAGCCTTCCTAGTGAAAGTAAATTTGTACAAAAAATTGTGCAAATTGCCAATTTTCAGTTTTCCTGAAAGCTGAGAAGTTCCTGATAAAGTTCCTTAATTTCCACTCTGTAAGTGTGGAAAAAACCTCAACAATTCAACCCAATGCTTTACCCAATGCCAGGTCTGAATTGTGGAAGTTCAGCTGGAACTAAGAGAACTCGTATGTACCTGATTTCCAACAATTCTTCCTCCTCCTCCTCCTCCTCGCACAGGCTTTGCACAACTCACCGTATCTTTGTCCATTTATGCAACACTTTTTGAAGGTCATGATGTTCTGCGTAAGGGTTCCAGTCTTGTCCGAGAAGATGTACTGGATTTGCCCCAGCTGCTCGTTGAGCGTGGTGGTCCTGGCCTTGGCAGCCGTGTCCTTCTCGGGGTAGTACATCTGCAGGTCCCAGTTGATGAAATAGCTTTGGCCAAAGCGGATCACTTCCACGCTGAATGAAAGAGAGGGAACGTTCTCACTCGCGGCCGCAGCTCGCGTGTCGGCGCGGCGACACCTCCTGAGGGATTTCCTACCTGACGTAGAGGGAGATGGGCACCATGGTGTTGAGGACAATGATGTACCCCCAGAAGTTGAGGAAGCCCCGGTAGGCAGGGCTGAAGTCCTGCGCGTCGTACAGGTACCAGGAGGAGTTGCCGATCTGCTGCTCCCAGTAGGTGTGCCCGATGGCCAGCCCAGCCGACAGCAGGATGAGGACCACGATGATCTGCAGGGCACACACAGGCTTCTCACTCTTCAGAAACACTTGCTCCGCTTGAATCCCAAATCCCCGTGTTCCAAACAGAATGTGACGGGTATTTGTGAGGAGAAATGGAGCAAATATTTCCCACAAAGGCACTTTTCACACTTCCTCCTACTCCATCCCAGCTCAGCAGGCCAGAAAAAAGTCAAAATATATTTATTACACACACACAGGAAGAAGCTGCCTAACTTTGCATTCACTATTCACTTAAAATCTGAATTTTAAACAAAAAGGCTTACAGTATAAACCATGTAGTTCATGAGGGAGTCGATTTTTGTCCTTTTGAATCTTGTCTTTCCACTATTTTTCATTATTTTTGTGTCAGCACCTAAAAATAAAGAGTAAAAAATTTTAAAAAGGAAAGATAGGATAAGCAAACACACGTCGGTATTACAGTTTTACCGAAGTGGGATATGAAATACAGTTGGTATCTGTAGGATGAAGATCCTTTTTCACTCTACAGGTGTGCTCTTAGTGGGGAAATATTACTGACCTGCAAATATGACCATTCCATGGCAGAAGTCTGTATTCCTGATCTTACAGCCACGCAACAAAACCTTATCAGCATCCAGGGAATAATTTGAGTTTCTCCAGGATAATGTTCCTGTAAACTTATCCAGTCGGTTATTGGGTTCTTCACATTCAACCAGACCTAGAAAATTTGGAGGAGAATGTGTTTAATGTACAAATTGAATCCAAATGCACTGATTTGTACCCACCATGGAAGTAGATTTACTTTACATTTATTGACTTGCAAAACCAATTTGAGCTACGTTCTAACAGCATTAGGTTAGAGCTGTACCCACCATCAAAGTCTGCCAGGGCACTTTCTTCCTGAAGGTGCCTGTGTGTCACCTCTAGGGCCATTTTGAATTTCAAGTTGGTCTCTCTAAGAAGAAAGGATTAAAAGGTGATTTTATTAAAGCCACGGATACAGGAGAGAAGTTTAAGCACAATTAAATTAAGGTAGCACTACTTCTCTGGGCAACCTATACTAAAGTAAAAAACAAGTCCATATCCTTTTCCTTTCTTCCCATGTCACATCCTCCAACAGTTTTGATGTGTGTGTAGCACTGCAGTGGACAGTTTTGAGTGCCTCTTCAATTGTGGGAATCAGCAGCTGGATACATTTGCCCATGTGAGCCTTAACAAGCACGAACACAATCCTTGCTCTTTTCCTACTCAGCCCAAATGAACTGCAAGACTTCCCTAAGCAGAGCCTTACCCATCCAGTTCAGCCGTCTCCACGTAGCACAGGCTGTTTGGTTCTGAGCTGGACAGCAGCAAAATATCAGCCTAGGGAATAAATAATCAGACATCAAATAAAGCCAGGCCAAGACTCCTCCAGAGCTCTCTAGAAACATAAAACAAATGTATCTGAAGCACTTACAGGAACAAAAGCATTTTTCTTCAGACGAATGATATCACCAACTTTAATATCTTTCCATTTAGTGGCTTTGAACCTAATATCAAGATAGTTTAATAATTATTATTCTTTAATCTAGAACATGATGCACTCTATAAATCTTCTAGGACTGAACTTTGCTTAGAATAAAAATGAGCTCTTGGTGCATTGTGGATTTGCTTTTCAGAAACTGCAATTTCATTGAGGGTCAACAGCTGAGAAGTCAGTCCAGCTCTTCTCTTCCCACTTCACTGAGTTAGGAATTCCTGTCCTTCTCTCCAAAGAGGAGACAAGAGATCTGTTGCTCTTAGCACAGATTTAGCCCCAGTGAATTAATTTTAAATTACTCCTTTGAGCAATTCTCTTCCAGCTTCAATGAGGTTTTCAGGCAGGCAGTGGAGACCAGAGCTGAACCTTTCCTATCACCTACAGCTTCAGATCTGGGGCAAAGCTTAGCAACAGGGCAACACTCATCACTCACAGAGCTCAGAGGGGACCACACCAACCTTCCATCCTTGATGACATCACACGTCCTGTTATTAACCTCACTGTCCATCCTGTGACGAGCCTGAAAGCGGAGCAAAGAATGAGCTCCCTGCTCTGTCACAACAGGAGAAATGAGCTACACTGGGTGGGTTTTGCTTTTCAGTGAACAGAACGTGATTCTTACAATGTCATCCACCAGGTCTTTGACTGCAGTTATTCCCAGCACCAAGAGCAAGGGCACCAGCGTTGTGTACCACGACAGCGTCGTTATTTGAGGAATCGACTACAAGAGACCAATAAAATCAGTTCAGTTCAGGATCATCAATCACATTTAAATCAGAGATATTTCATAGTCACCTGGCTAGAGAAAAACACTCCACACCAGAGAGAATTTTAATTCAGGTTGTGAAAATGAACAAAACTCTGTGGGAAGAGTTTGGCTGTTACACTGCTTAGGAATCAGCTTCCCCTTCACTGGCTCATACACTGTTGGTGCTTCTGATTTATGAGATGGACTCAAGAGACATCTTTTCCTCATGAAATTCATGAGCTCTGCAACGAGTTCATTCTAATTCTGTGCAACTAGCTCATCCCAGAGCTCTGCTATAGCTCATCCACATTTATTGCAGTTTCTGCTGTGATGGGTTTGGTCTCAGCCCCTCAATTCCCTGACAGGACAGCACTGAATTGTGTCATAAATATTATTGAGCTCAGATTCCCTTCCCAGCGAGTATTCTCCATCTCGCTTACCTGCAATATGAGAAGAACAAGGAAGTAAAAGTTGGCTGCTCTCTTGAACTGTTCAAACAGATTCAGAGGTAAAAAAGTGATGGGGTTGTACTTGTACGTCTTAATTGCGTTTCCCTGTGGGAGAAATGCAAACATCAGTCACACAGCAGAGCCTCTCCTTCCAGCACAAATGCACAGTGCGTGTTTTTAAGCTCCTAATTCTCCACCTCACTTTAAACACGTCTCTTGATACTTTAATTTTCCATCCCAAAACCCCAGCCCAGTTATCCCTCCCCCGCCTCTGCTGGAAGCACTGAGGAATTGTGAACGGTGGCTTTTACACCACTCACCATCCCAAAGATCTTCAGGGATTAAGGAAGCATTCACCCGACAGTTAGCACCTCATTGGGATAAAACAGCTTACCGCATATTTGCTTTTTTTGAAGCACAGGAAGATTGTTCTCTTGAAGCCCGGCTGCTCATAGAAGCGCTGATCGTTTGCTTTAACTTGCCAGCTGCAGTCTGCAAGGGATAAAAGGGGTGGAAAAGCGTTATAAACATGAGGAAACAAATCTGCCACTTTCAGGTTTTCTCTCAAACCCGTATTTTAAAGGTACTTTCAGTGAAGCTCGGCTGGTGCCTGCTTTATAGTACATATCCTTAAAAAAACCTTTTCAAGGCGTTTCCAGGCTGCTTGTCTTTCCCAGCAATTCAAGTACATTCAGAGGAAGAAGCGTTGCTTAACATTTGAAAGTTCTGTGGGAAAGCTGCAGGGTAACGTTTATTCATGTTAAATTCCCTTCTCTCCCCTCTTTTAGTTCACTTCTGTGAGGCCCATGAAACGCTGAGCGCTCCAACCCGGCTGTCTGTCTTGTTGGAAGAGGTCAGCTCATCTTTTGAAGGCAAGTATTTGTTCACACCCATAAAAAAGTACAAATCTGAAGTGCTCCTTTTATTTCTTCAGCCACCGCTTTTGTTTGATTGTGAGAACACTCAGGAACAGGAGCTGCATCCATCAAATAATTGTCTGTGCCTGCTCTTTCACCGCTTTCGCTCCCATTCCCGGCAGCCCGGCACCCCCAGGCACACACTCGGGAAACCTCGAGGTTTCCCATCCCAGGAACTCCTTCCCCAGCTTTGGAAGGCGGTTCCCGGCAGCTCTGCCTTCCTGGGGAGGGTGAGGCAGGCAGATTTTGAAATGCAGCTTTCCTGACTCAGCGGCCAAGCATCCCCTCTCCTCCAGCCGGAGTGACTGTCCCTGCTGGATGCTCTTCCCGGTTTCACCAGATCCTCTTCACCCATGGACGGGGTGAAACTCCCGGCGGCAGAGGAGTGCCACGGCCGTGACTCACACCTCAAAACCCAAATCCAAAGACTTTTTTTATCCTCCTCATCCACCACAGAGGAAATTCCAGACTGACATATCTGGACTTTTCCTGTGACTACACAACTTTCATTTCCAGAGGCTTGCTTACAAGCCCAGAAGATAATAGAGAAATATTTGTTTCAAAGAATCACTGAAAGATTATACCCATAAATCGAGAAAGTTACTAAATTTTGTCAAAATGACAGGGCATAAAGGAAAACATAAAGTACATAAACGTTTCCTTTACACATTCCAAAAACATTGCTGTGCTGATAAAACTGACGGAAACTGGCAAATGAGGTCTGAGGTAAAACCTGCAGGAAGCAAGCTCCTCAAAATCACTTTAAACAGTGGTGCTAACACGTAATGTTTTGGCAAGCTGCTTTGGTAATTCATCAACTTGAAAGGATGTCATCATTAAAAAAGTCTTAAGCTAAACATGTGACAGGTGCTGGTAAAATGAAAACATAACAACAGGTGGTTATGAAATGAGAGCCGATCAACTGTTCCCACACGAAGAGGAAAAAATCTGTATAAATGACACAGGCTCTGGTTACATTGAAAATCCTCGTGTTGCAGCATGAGAAAAGGGAATTTAGGGGAGCTCCAGATGTTTTTTTGGGCAGAGGTTCAGAACAGGGATGCCAGAAAGGCTCCTCCCATTGTTCCTACGGCAGCAGCCACAAGCTGTACCTGCCGGCTCCTTGGAGCTCCTCCCACTCACCTTTTACCTTTCAGGAAACTCAGGAGGCTGCAAAATGAGCAGTGAGCTGGAAATCTGCTCTGCACAAGCAGAAATCCAGGCAAAACACTGACTGAGCACAGCAAAATGGTTATGCTGGAGCCCAGAGGACTGGGAAAACGAGCAGCTGAAGGTCTGTCTGAACAGTTCCCAGAGCACAGGCCACGCACATCCAGGGCCTGCCTTAATAAAGAGGAGGTCACCACGCAGCTCATTATCTTTACGCAAGGAGCAGTGGCACAGAACTGCAGGCTGGAATGAAGCTGAGTTTCATTCTGACATTTGTTAAACTGAGCTACCATCAGTTACTCCTCCAGAGTCAGATAAGCCATCCCAAACCATACCTGACAAACAAACACACAGGTCCAATTGGTCCCTGAGGCTCAGCCTCTGCATCCAGCATCGTGTACTGCCCAAATCCAGTTCAGGATGTTGTTACCTTTTTTCCCAGGATTTCGGATCTCCTCAGCCTCCCTGCTGGCTTGCTTCGGTCCCAGCTCAGCCCCAGGCTGCCGAGCGTCCAACTCGTCCTCTGTTTCATCGTCACTGTAGGGCACCACCTCATCGTTGGGCTGGGAATCCTCCTCAAAGGTGGTCTCTGAATCCCTTTCTGAGATCATGCTGCTAGCAGCCTGCCAGAGTTTGGGACAAGTTAGGGAAAAGAGCTCACATAACAAGTGCCACAAACCACATCTCTAATTTTCCTCTGCTGGTGCCGCTCACCAAACCCCACATCTGAAACCAGTTTCCCCAGCACAGCCCAGGGCACGGGCTGTTTTCCAGCACTGGGCAGAGTCAGGGGACAGTTGTTGCCCCAGCCAGCCCCTCATTACTGTTGTGCTACTGTGATTAATTACACAGTGCAGCACCGTGTGCTCTGACGCAGGACGGAGGAGCCGGGGAGCGCACGGACACGTCTCCCACCGTGAGGAGCCACAGGAGCTGGAGCCCTGCTTGGCCACAGTGGGACACGGAACCGAGCATCAAGAGCATCCAGGGCTCAGGTCACACAGCTGATCCTCCATCCTGGCCTGCCCAAAGCAGCCTTGTCCTCTCTCTTCCGCGGGCTGAGCAGCAGTGTTTGTCACTGCAGGATCCCACTTGTTGGTGCAAACACCCCAGCACACCACGGGACACATTCTGCCTCAGGCCTGAGCTGTAGCAGAGGAGGGATGGTCTCCAGCTGAGCTGTGGCCGTGCCCATGTGCCTGGAGTCTGGAATCTCCAGCCATCGCTGCGGGGGAGCCTAACCCTGAACTACACAGCAGCTTGTCCTGCCTCACCACCATGGCCTTTGCTAACAAACCCAGCAACCAGCAGGGTGGGCACCAAACCTGCTGACACCCCCTCAGCTTCTGCTTTCTGCCGAGCTGAATCACCTCCCCTCCCTAATACCTGCGGTGAGAGTGAGGTAAATATTCCATGAGCACGGCCCGTGCTGCTCCGGTGGCAGGCTGCTGGCAGAGAGCCCAAGGCACGCCACGCTGCCGAGCCACAGCCACAACAAATCCACCAGGACAAGTGTGCAGGAACCCACACCACTTCTCCCACCCAAGCTGTTGGAGGCTTCTCCCTGATGGAATTACCCAGGAGCACAACAGCTGGTCCCTAACAGGTGTAGAACCTGTTACAGACCATGTTTTCCTAAAAAGCCTTGCAGTTAGGGAATGCACCTCAAGCTCCAACTCAGGCCCCTGAATACCTCACTGTGATATTTTGATTTATTTCTTTTTTGTGCTTTTGTTCTTTCTGTCCTGCTAACGCCCCTTGTGCTGTGGGGAACAAGTTCCTCCCACACACTGTGCCTAGAACACAAAATGCCACCAGATCTTTGACTCCACAGCAACCGAAACAAGCTCGTATTCCTGGCACACAGAGATTCAGCTGTTAGTCTATTAAACTTTACTGATTAACTGCTTAATGATTAATGAACGAATTAGTAATGAGAAGGGTCAGATGAGATGTTAAAACCGTGCTGCTTTTGTTTTCCATGACAGATGTGTGGCTCCACAGCAATTCCTGCAGTGCCGCCAGGGGTGATGCTCACTGGGAACAGACGCCAGCAAAGTGATCTGGGGTAAGGTTAAATTAGCTGCAGTCACTTTCCCTCCTCAGAGAACTGAACTGCCGACTGGAAAACCTCGTTAAGAGAGGAGATGTCATTAAGAGTTCCCCTGCAGGCAGCACAAACTGCTCTGTGCTGCGGGCACAGCATTAGCATGCTGCAGGAGGCAATGGAGCCGTGCCCGGAGCCTGAGGAAAAGCTCCCGCAGCTGGGAGGGACAGGAGCTGCTGCGGGACCCAGGGCACAGGAACCCTCCCGTGACAGGCTGACAAATTGGTTTCGAGTTAGGTTTCATGACACCTGGTCTGGAAGCAGAGGGCTGGCTGGGACTGGCGCAGGTTGAGAGGAAGGTGTGTGAAAGGGGAGATGCCAGGAGCTGCAGAGATGCCAGCTGGGCCTGAGGCAGCGGGGAACAGAGGGCAGCACCCAGCCAGCAGAGCCGGCACCCAGCAGCACCCAGCAGAAACTAAAGGGGAACAAACATGGCAAGAACAGAGGAGGCCACTACTGGTGTTTTGATGCAGTCACCATTCTGAGGACTGTGGAAACAGCTCATGGAGATGGAACAACACAGTTGTTGTTACTCAGAGAATACTTTAAAAAGATGGCTCTTGGCTGCAGGGCCCTCATTTGCTAGTTCCTGCCTTGACAGCAGGGGCTTTCACACTGTTTCAGGTCAGCTTCAGAACAGAAAACCTCACACTGACCACCTCAGCCTAGAGGAAGTGTCAGCTCACACTGCCTGGGTGGGTGGGGAGCAATGCCCAGCTCCCAGCTCTGCCTTCTAGCTCAGGAAATCCTGCTGATTCAACAGTGCTATGGATATATGGGGAGGTAAAGGAGATCAAAATAGTATTAATCTCAGGTTTAGGTATACCTGATCCAGTTTATTTACTTAAAGGGCAAATTCCACTCAGGTTTGGTGTCTACTTCTGCCTCAGGGCGAGCACCAGATAATTTGGAATAAATTAAACCTTGTAAAAACTCCACTTACTGCATTTGTTTCAAGGCAGTAAACAGCAACCCAAAGCAATCTTACTCTAAACTCCTCTCTGGAGAGTCACTGCACATGACAGTGCTGGGAGAACCTGGGGTGACTTCTTGCAAATCAGATCATCACTCCAAGTGCCCTGGAAGTTAATGGTAGAAGGATTAAAATGCCCCTAAAGCTGTTATTTTGTGTTTATTATGGCTATGAAGACCTCAGATGTGAAGCACAAGCCTCACCATCACACACCTGCTGGCCACCACACCCATGCACAGCTCACACCTGCAGGTTCCTGTCCTTGGCACCGTAATCTGCACTACCTCACCCACCCTGGCACTGCCAAGCTCAACAGCTGCTCAAACCTGGCCACACACTGTTCTTTCAGAGCACAACAGCAGAAACATAAAGCAAACTCAAATAGTACAGAAAGTAACCCAGAGAGACCCTTCTGAACTGCTGTAGGTCTCTGGAGTTCAATTAGGACAAAAAAGCTACAGCAAGATATTTCACTGATTTAACCTGGCATTTTAAAAGTATTTAAATGCAGAGCCTGATCCTCTGACACGTAAGATTCATTTCTTTGCTAGGGATTGCTGGAGCATCTGGCACTGCAAAACAAAACCTGCTGGCAGGAGGGCTGAATACAAACTCCCAGAGCTGCTCTGGGCTGGGTGTCCCACAGAGACCTGCTGGCAGATACATGAGCACCCCAATTCTATTTTCCCTCAGTAATGATGCTGCCATCCTCAGCTGTCCCGCTCTGCTCTCCTCAGCAGTAATGGAGAGTCAGAGCCAAAACGGGAGCACAGACAGAGCCAGCCTGGGATGGAGCAGGGGCTCATATCCCTCACATTCCCTCTGCCTCCCACAGCAGGATATTATTGCCTTTGTGCTCTCCCCTCAGGGATCCTGGCCAAGGGCTTTCACAGGGTATGGGCCTTCATGAAAAATGGATTCAGCAACTCATTCCCTGGAACCAGAGTGCTGCAGGGAAACCAGGAAATCAGAAACTGGGGTTGCTTCCAACCCATGAGCTGGGTCACTGATTACTCACAGCAGATATGAGATGTTACTGGGAACAAGTGCTTGGACAGGCAGATAGAAGGGTCTCCTGAACAGCTCCAACCTTCCAGGTAATCTTTATGACATTTGGAGAGGAGAAGCAATCAGCAGCTAAAACAGCATGAATCAGCACAAAAGGGCCAAGGAAATAACCTTCACTCCAAACACTACTGAGCTTCAGGGAGATTGCCATGTAAATGACATGCTTAAAGCTGATCAATCTATAGAGCTGTCTCACACAGGACTTCAGGTACTTCCCTGAATGACTACTTTATGGTAATTGAACACCAAAAATGATATCTTGAAGGGGATGATTTCCCTTAGTCATTTGTTCAGAAACACCACTGGCTGTCACATGCACCCTAAGAAAGGTAAAGCCCAGCTCCTGGGATGCCCCAGAGAAGGTGAGCCCAGGAGTTCAGGTATCTGAACTCGAGAGCATTGAGGTAATGAAACCCAGCTCCTGTCCCTGCACATCTTCCCTGCACTGTGAGCCTGGAAACATTCCCACTGGAACCTGCCAGCCTGTGCCTAACTCGGGGTGACTCAGGTCCCTCCCCAAAAGGTTCAGATCAGAGCGGTTCCAGTATGGCTGCAGATAAAAACCCAAAAGGCTCCCACACGAGCCAGGACAGCAGAACGTGTCATACCCGAGATCTCCACACAGCAGAGCCACCACCGACTCCAGCTGTCCCTGAGACGTGGGAAATCCTTGGGGACCCCGTTCTGGAGGTGCCAGGAGTCACCATCCTGTCACCTGCACCATGGAGTGCTGCCGTGCCCCAGCCCCTCATCACCACCACACCACACACCCATTGTAAATACCAAGTGTATCTGTTTGATTCACAGTAACACCTGAACACAGGCACCCACTGCTGCTCTGAGGCTGGACAAACTCTGAGCACCAAGGACTAATTCCAGCTCCAAGAGACTTTTTAATTGCTACTGTGCACAGCCAAACCTGCAACACCCACAGATGTTTCCTTCGCAGGGAACCAACCCCGGTCCCTCCTGCAATGCTGCAATAACCCAAATCACCAGCACCAGCAGGAGGCAAACACCACAGCAGAACTGGCACCACCAAGCTCTGCAAAGCTTGCTTTAAAAAGCTGCTGGGAGGTGACAATTCCTGAACACACCACACACCTGGTGAAGCAAGCTGAGACACCAAGACCCTGAAACTTTCTAGAGAGAGGAGAGAGGGTGCAGTTCTGCACTGCTGACAAATGTTCAAGTCCCATCTTGGGGAAAAAATTAAAAATAGAAAGCAGAGGTTATTGTGTACTCCCCAGCATAGCTATTTATTAAAACTTGTATGAAAACAAGTACGAAGGACATTCCAGTGTAATTAATTTATCCCAATAAGCCATCAGGATTTGACACAAGAGATTAACCAGGCACCAAGCATTTAACAGAAAATCACTCTGAGAAAGAGACCCACAGCTTACAGACCAGCTGCCTGGGGTTATGCAAAAATGAGTGAAGATGTGCCATTGCATAAACAAAATCATCATTTTCCCCATTATCTGCCCTGGGATTTCTCATTAACAGACCTGCAGAGCTCTGTCATTTAAAGTCCAAGGCAAGGCAAGTTATCTTTGCAGAAGATAAGGGGGTTGCTAACCTTTGCTTTGCTCAAGCTGCAGGTTCCACGCACTCTGAAAGGGTTTCAATCTGCTTTTTAGAGGGTGTTACCTTGGTCTCGAGGTTCACCTTATACAACAGCCCATACTGAGGTTAATAGAGGAAAAAAGAATTATTTTTGTGCACACTTAACTGTGTTGTTTGGAGTAGAAGATAATTTGGAACTTTATAGTTTTTTTCCCTAGCAATCACCGTCACCATCAAAACCATTGGAAATTCCATTTATACACCTTTTCTGGCAGCATCTGCAATGGACACCAAAGGCATTTCCCTGACCTTTATCCGATGGAGGGTGTGACTGAAGCCCAGACTGCATCACAGACCTTGGCACTGGCCACTCACAGGGAGTCCCCTGTGCTCAGATTCAACTCAGGCTCCATCTGCAATAAACAATGTAAAAAATGGTTTATTGGTAATTCCACCTCGTGTGCACGCAACAACAAAAAGCTCTTCTTTAAAAAAATCATGAAATTAATGTGCCTTGCAAAATTTCTTAGGAGAAAGAGAGATTTCTGCTTAGTTCTCCAGACCTTTCCATGCTGCTCCTGTCCCTCCTCTCAGGGACAGAGTCCCTCTGGCAAATGGTTCTTTTCTTGATTTGTTTGTTGTTTTCCCTTGCAGTGCTTCTCCTCACCCCCATTTTTTATTTTTAATACGTTGTTCAACATCTCCCTGTGCATCACTGTACAGCACTTTGTACCCAAGAGCACCCATGAACTTGCTGGAATTGCCCATTGTGAGGAAAAATCACGCTATGAAAAGCCAGTGTCCAGCAAGGAGACAGAGGAGTGCTGCACCTTTATTCAAATAAAGGGAGAGAGTGCTCTGGGTGCAGCCCCGTGGAGTTTCTCTCTGGGGGTTTTGGAGGGCGCAGCCTCCTTTCATCCTGAACTCCAGGGTGTGTTGTGCTCTTCCTTTCCCCGGCAGCTGAGGTACCAGGATGGTAACCCTGGCACACATCCCCCTTTGGACCTGGCATTTTACCCCCAGCTCTGAAGTTCAGGTTCTCTGAACTCTGTGATAGGCTTTGTGAGGAGCCACTTGTCCTATTGCCCTGAGGTTCAGGAGTCACTGTCTGGGCTCTGTGATGAACTCGGGCCTTGAGGCTGGCAGAGGCATTTCAAACCCCCTGTTTGTAAAGACATTAGTGCACATCTATCCTGTCACCATCGATCTTCAAACTCAAATGAAAAA
>NW_015379266.1:286237-293730 GCF_001522545.3 Parus major | reverse complement strand
CACAGAGCTCGAGCAGGGCTCAGAGATCGCTCTCCAGCCACAATCACACCCTTCACCCCGACAAGCACAGAAACAGAGAGGTTAAGTGATTTGCCCAAGGCCATTGGCTAAGTCACTGACAGCCAGGGTTGGGTTTCAGAATGCTCCTGCATTCAGTTACAGCTGCACAAAGCATCTCATTTAACAGAGGTCTGACAAAGCCCACGGCCAGCGAGAGCATCAAAACCCCTCTGATGTGAAACAACACCGACCCAGCTCCTTTCCACATTCAAGAGCAGGCAGAGCTTCACGCTCTCAGCCCTCAAACAACAGGCACAGCGACAAGAGAGCAGAGAAATTGCAGCTCATTCTAAAACAGCTTCAGCACGAGTGGCTTTTGGAATTCACCATCCCAAACCCCAAAGCAAAGGTCCAGAACATTCAATACACACTGTCTCATATGGCAGAATTAAGTGAGAACAGTTTAGAAGTTACTGGAAATACAACGGTAGCTACAAGTTAACACAGAGACGGAGGCCTGGGACAGGAACCAAGCTCTAAGGTGATCACCAGCGCAGAAGCTGACAAGGAAAACTTCAAAAATGGCCAGATACAACTTCTAAACCAGGCTTTGAGGAGCAAGACAGATCAAAACCCACAGCCAGAGAGAAAGCGGAGCAAGGCTGGTCCAGCACAGGCACTTACAGAGAGTTAAGCCAGGGAGTCGGGCAGCAGCCACACACGGGTGGGGACTGCCCCAGGACTGCCCCAGCAGCCCCGGCTCCCCCGGCCGAGCACCGCAGGGACCGAGCAGCCCCGGCCATCACTCACTGCCCCGGCTGCCGCCGCTGCTCGGCCTCTTGGCTTTCAGAGCTCTCCTGCTGCCAGCCGAGCCAGCGGTGAAACTCTCCATTAGCTGCTCCATTTAGCACAGCTCCATCCCCACTCCGGGGAAGGGATGCTGTTTAAACCACAGGCACGAAGCACGAGGTAACAGCACCGACACACCGACTTTTTTTTCGTGTGTGTTTTGTTTGTTTGTTTTGTTTTGTTTTGTTTTGTTTTGTTTTGTTTTGTTTTGTTTTGTTTTGCAAGCAAGTCACTGAGCTCACAGGTAACTTGTCCAGTATTTTCTGTTGCAGAATTACCGTTCCTTAATGCAGAAACCTATTGCTGCTCTGATGGCTGTACAAACACTGACTAATGAGTAATCACCCCGCAGCCCTGAAGGCTGTTTTCATCATTTATAGCTATGGGAATGAAAACCGGGAGCAGGGCATCCAGCCCAGGGCCACGAGCTGGAGTCAGTGCCCGGGGGATTCGGGGTGGCCGGTGACAGCCGAGCTGGGCAGGCTCCCCGTGCCTTAACTTACCTCACCTCCCGGCAAACTCCTGCGCTTTCCTTAAACTTCCAGACTGGAGAGACTCGGAGTTCCGCGGTCACCGGCAGCACATCCCGCGGCTGGGAGCGAGGGGAACGCCGATCCCCTTGGGGTTCAGGTCGGCGCTGCCAGCCGCTCTGTCCCGCCGGGCTTTAAACCCTCCGAAGGAACGCGTGGGATCACCGTTCCGAGCAGGTGATGTTCTGGGAAGGAAAGAGAAAAGAAAAGAAGGCGTTCCGGGTGTGCCCTGGGTCAGCTCCGGCCCCTCCTGTGCGGCGGGGCGGGCCGGGACAGAGCCTGCCCCGACCCCCGGCCCGCACCGAGCGCGGCTCTTGCGGAGGTGGCGCTGGACGTGTCCGGGGGTGATGGATGTACCGCGGCTGGGGCGGCACCGCCCTGCAGCCCCGGCCCGTCTCCGGCAGCCCCGGTCCCTTTCCGGCAGCCCCGGCCCCTCTCCGGCAGCCCCGGTCCCTCTCCGGCAGGTCCGGTCCCTCTGCGGCTGTCCGGGCGCGTCTGTGGCTGTCCCGGCCCGTCTCAGGCAGCCCCGGCCCCTCTCCGGCAGCCCCGGCCCGTCTCCGGGAGCCCCGGTCCCTCTCCGGGAGCCCCGGTCCCTCTCCGGCAGCCCCGGCCCCTCTCCGGCAGCCCCGGTCCCTCTCCGGCAGCCCCGGCCCCTCTCCGGCAGCCCCGGTCCCTCTCCGGCAGGTCCGAACCCCCGGCCCCTCTCCGGGAGCCCCGGTCCCTCTCCGGCAGGTCCGAACCCCCGGCCCCTGTTCGGGAGCCCCGCAGCCGCCGCTGGGCAGGAGGTCCCCGGCCCCGGCCCCACCTGTGCCAGCGGGTCCCCTCTCGCTAGCTCAGCTCCTCTCGAGCCCCGCCGGCCCCGCGCCCGCCCCGGCTCCCTGGCAGCCGCCGCCAGACCGGCCGGACGGGTTCCCCCGGTTCTCCGGGCGGGGAGCAGGGGAGGGGCCCCGGCCCGACACAGAGCGGCCGCTCCCGCCGCCGCCTCCCCGCTCGGGCTCGGGGGCGGCGGGACCCTCCGGCCGCTGCTGGCACCTGCGGGAGATGCTGCCGTGAAGGACCGGGGGTTCTGGGACCCGCAGGAGATGCTGCCCTGCGGGTCCGGGGGTTCTGGGACCCGCGGGAGATGTGGCGTGCAGGACCGGGGGTTCTGGTACCTGCGGGAGATGATGCCCTGCGGGACCGGGGGTTCTGGGACCCGCGGGAGATGTGGCGTGCAGGATCGGGGGTTCTGGTACCTGCGGGAGATGATGCCCTGCGGGACCGGGGGTTCTGGTACCTGCGGGAGATGCTGCCGTGCAGGACCGGGGGTTCTGGTACCTGCGGGAGATGATGCCGTGCAGGACCGGGGGTTCTGGTACCTGCGGGAGATGATGCCCTGCGGGACCGGGGGTTCTGGTACCTGCGGGAGATGATGCCCTGCGGGACCGGGGGTTCTGGTACCTGCGGGAGATGCTGCCGTGAAGGACCGGGGGTTCTGGTACCCGCGGGAGATGCTCCCTGAGGGACCGGGGGTTCTGGGACCCGCAGGAGATGCTGCCCTGCGGGTCCGGGGGTTCTGGGACCCGCTGAAGACGCTGCCCTGCGGGTCCGGGGGTTCTGGTACCCGCTGAAGACGCTGCCCTGCGGGTCCGGGGGTTCTGGTACCTGCGGGAGATGCTGCCCTGCGGGACCGGGGGTTCTGGGACCCGCTGAAGACGCTGCCCTGCGGGTCCGGGGGTTCTGGTACCTGCGGGAGATGCTGCCCTGCGGGACCGGGGCTCTCCGGAGGTGGCCGCTCCAGCAGCAGCCAGGGGAAGGATGAGCTGGAGCTCTGGTGATAACTGGGACCTCCCTCCTGGCGTTGTTGTAAATGACAGGGTTGCTTCATCGCTCCTTATTCGCTGGACTGTGCAGCATTACGGAGAGCTTTGGAAACGCTGCGGGATTTTAACCTTTTGGCCTTTCAAAAGCTCAGAATGGACTCCTGGTTCCCAAACCCTTTTGAGGAAGGACTGGAGAGTCGGGGGATGCGCAGGAGTGATATTGTTAACCCACGGTTTTGCTCAGTAATAAGTAGATAAATTAATTAGCAGTGCTGTTCTGCCAGATGCACATTTGTTCACAAATAATGCAGTTTAGGGTAAGTGGAACGCAGATATGGTTACTGATCTGATTAAATACAAAAATCTGGAAAATGCTGTCTCTTAAAGTGATGATGGGCTGCTGGTCAGTACTAAAAGTGATCTTTGTTTTGGACTGGCAGGTATTGGAGAGACTGCATGGTTTCTTTTTCAGCAGCAACAATATTCAATTTTCCTGTGCCAGAAAAGTCTTGTTCAAACAGACTTGGTTTTCCTAGACCAAAAATGTGGTGCTGAGTTCCAGAGCTGTGTCTTTCAGCACTTTTCTATTTTACTGCCTGCCTCAAATTCCTCACACCAGAATAAAACCATATTTAATGAAAATCAGGAACATTTTGGCTTAGCAAAGCAGACGAGTTACTTGTGCCTGTGACAATTCCTGTTTTGTGCAGGACATTAATTCCTGCCCAGAGCTGAACATTTGGCTTTGACTGCAATATTCACAAGCACGGTTTGTGAGACACACTGTCAGGAAGGAATTTACTGGAGATAAAAGGGTCCCTTAGCAGTGACTAATGGCCCAGCCCAAATATTAGTTTTACACTTAGTCCAGATCCATGTCTGAGGGAAACAGCAGCTGTTCCCCAGGCTGGGGCCATGAGGAGGAGCATCCTCCACTGCCCCTCTCAGGGCCTGGTCCTGCTCAGTTCCTGCAGGTATTTCTGCTTTGGGACTTTTCTCCTCCATCCTCTCCTTTATTCCTCAGTCTCATCCTTCACCCCAAAACAGCAACGTGCCCTGGTCAGAAATACATTCCTTTCTGTCCACTGCTCCTCTCTCCTTCCCATCCTCTGCTCCTGTCTCGTTTTGGTTTGGGACACAACTGTGTGTAAAGGGTTATACACCATAATAATTCTGTATTTAAGCAGTTCTCTACACACCTATTTATTCACATTCTTATTTGACTCATTTCCTAATATGCAGAAACCAGGGGATAACGTAGATTGTCTTTTTAAGCAATCCTCTCCCTGTTCATCTTTCTCTTGTTTTCTTTAGCAATTAATGCAAACGGGGAGAAAAGAGTTTAATTCTCTAAATGTTTCAGCTAATCTGGAATCAAAAGTCATTAATTTGAGGAAAGGGCAGATGCTACAATATGTATAGTTTGTAGGCAGAAGATAAGAGGTGGCAATTCTGCTGAGAGGATTGTGCCTTTCTGTGTTAAAACGTGGAGGATTTCCTCTTTTTCCTTTTTTCTTCCCCCATTCAAATGAAAAACTTTCAGACAAAATTGATAGATTCGAGGTCTTCCTAGACTAAAGCTCAGTTTCAGTGTCAAGAAAGCTGAGCCCAGATCTTTTGGAAGTTTCAATTTCCTGCCACCGATATCTAAAAGAGAAGGAACCAACAAATCAATGGCAGTCGCAGCTCCAGAGATAACCCTCGGCAGAGGGATGCCTTCCTGCCTCCTCACACTGCCGTGTGATTTCAGATGGAATCTGATCACTAATCAATAAAAGGAGCGGCTTCATCTTGTGCCAGAACCTCACGAGCTCCAGGAACACGTTAGCAGGACACTCGTGTGTCGGTGTACAGGTTTCTCCAGGGAGCTTTTCTCTGCCTCACGTTTGCTGGAGACAGCTCAGCTTTAATCAGGCTCCACTCCAACTGAATTGTTAATTACCATTAATTACCATTAATTAAGGCAGCTCTGCTGGGTGAGTGCAGCCCAGCAGAGATGGAGCGGTGAGTGCCGGAGTGCGCTTGGAGCGTGCCTCGTTATTCCCTGGATAAGGGATCCTCCCGTGCTTACAGACATTCAGAAACCCTAACGCCAATTTCATGGCAAGGAACGGAGGTGTGCAGATCTTTCCTACTCCAGCTATTCAAAAATGTTTCCTGTGCATCCCTTTATCTTCTGTGATCCATCAAATGTGTGGATTTTATACGAGTCCGTGTGTCCATAAAGCCTCTCCACCAAGCGTGGCAGGGACGTTTCCTGTAGAGAACAGCTCTTTTTCCCAGAAAAGAAATTAAATCGGGGGCTGAGGTTTCTGAGGAGCACAGGATGGGGCCCTTGACTCCATCTGGATCCCGGTGTTTTCCCGAGGAGCTCGGGTGTTCCTCCTCGTTTCTGCCAGCAGATGGGGAAGCACTCCGCTGAATTCCGGGAGCTCCGGTGCCAGCACGGAGCTGGCTGCTCCTCTGCTCGCTTCCCGGCTGGAACACCGGCTTTTAAAGCGTTAAATCTGCATGCCCTCACTCGGGATTGGTTTGGGAAGCAGGAGGGAACGGAGCTCCTGGGATCTGGGAACAAGAGCTGCCCGTACAGTGATCAATTCAGAGCTGTAGGATGTACCCATGGCCTTGCTGGGTGTTGGGAGATGAAGGATGGAACTAAAAATCACTGACTCGAGTTCTGTGCCTGTTTCCACCGTATTTCCTTTCTGAATTTCCTTTCCCTGGAAGAGCCGAACCGATTTAATCCTGGAGCTGTGCAGTGTTCAAGCACTTCATTCCTTCTCACGCTCCCACTTGGAATTTCAGTGGGAAGCCGAGTTTTGCTCACAGATTGGACCTTTTTGAAGGTGGAAATGCTCCCATCCATTAGGAAGTCTTTTACTTGTCTGGTTGGGTTTTTGTTTGTTTGGGATTTTGGAGGGCTTTTGTTTGTTTGTTTTTCTTTTTGTTTGTTTTGTTAGGGGTTTTGTTAGGGTTTTTTACACTAGAAGGGGTTTTTTGTTTGTTTTTGTTTTCCCTGTGAGTCTGTGCTGTCACAAATCAAAATTCAGGCTTTTCTGGCTGTATCCTGTCTTCTGTGAATTGTGATGAGTCTTTCCTCAAGGGAGCATTACTCCTGCTCAGCTTTCACCCAGTGTATGCCATTGTTCAGCTCTGGGCTATTGTTTTGGGATATTATTGATTTTATGACTTGCATTGTTGTCTGCACAAAACCAGGCCCATTTTGGGTAATTTGCTGCTTTCATACTTTCTGAAGGAAGGGAACGTATGTTGGCTTGACTGAAGCAGCAACAAAACCCTGCTATTATTTTATGTGGTTTAAAAAGAGAATCCATCTCACGTTTCCCTGGAGGAATTACTACAACATTACTCAGAACCTTTTGTGTGGGCTTTGCCTTTGGGATGTTATCCCAGATAGTGCACATCGCTGCTCTGACTGGCTGGCATGCAAAAAAAGATGGGAAAAACCAGTCTGCCAGGCAATTCTAGCTGTAATTCCATGAAAATTCACAGTAGTAGGTGAATCCTCCAGGAGAGAGCAAGGTGCAGGGAATAATTTTACTTACAAATTCAAAGCGTTGTACAAAGATTAAATCATCTCTGAAGAGTTTCCAAGTGATATGTCCTAGTGAAGTAATTCCAGTGACTGAAACGCTGCTCACACAGCAGGCAGGGAATTCAATTAAGGAGAAGAAAGTAAGAACACCAAGGACAAACTGTGGCTGCAGGGTACATATCCAGATGCTCCTAATGGCTTCTTCTGCCCTACAGCTGCTCTCTGGCCATGTCTGGGCAGGGAAGCAGAGGTTTGAAAAGGAACAACAGGTCATGTGGATCATTTTTTCTCTCTTTCAGGAGCAGTTTGCAGTGCACAGATTTCTCAGTGCACACAGGAACAGGTGAGGAGCCACCTGTGAGCAGCCATGGGACCACACAGCTCTGCTGGGACTGGGAAGGCAGCTCCAGATCCCCAGGGTGTATCCAGCATGTAGCACCATCCCTCTGTTTTACCACAGACATGTGAAAGTCAGTCTGTTTGTTTGTTTTTGAGGGAAGTTGCTGCTTTTAGCCACCTCACAATGACATTTTATGTAACATGTTCATGAGTGGGGCTGTACCGAGAGCCATGGATGTATATATATATATATATACACACATATATGCATATATTATATATAAAAATATTTATAATAGAGGCATTACAACAAAGTGGCCACATATATCTATATCTATATCTATATCTATATCTATATCTATATCTATATCTATATCTATATCTATATCTATATCTATATCTATATCTATATCTATA
>NW_015379266.1:265303-286137 GCF_001522545.3 Parus major | reverse complement strand
ATCTTTATCTATCTATATAGATAGATATGTATGCATGTAACTGGTCACAGCATCCTTCTTTTCCTGGCTTATAGCTCCCATGATCCTTTTGCAGGCTCCATATACATAGGAAAAATAAACTCATTTGTTCTTTGCACCAAGGAAGGTGCCTTATGGAAGTTGAAATGCTGCTCCCTATAAACTTGGCTTGAAGCCTGAAATTAAGGGGAAGTATTCCAGAAGAGGAATCACTGAGCAGAGCTCATGTGGGGCTGTGGCAAAGATTGATTTGGATCAGAATGAGGGCAAGGAGAGGTTGTGCTGCCCAGCTGGGAGTTGGACTCTGCTGATCCCTGTGGGTCCAACTCAGGATATTTTATGACTCGGTTCAAGACTTAAAATGAATATGGAGAGAAGCATGAGCTACCTAGAAATTCACTCACTCATCCTACATTCAAGCCCCCATTATTGCTTAAAATGGGTGATTAATGGTGTTAGATGGTGACAGCATTCATTTGATTAAACTCCAGAGTAGGCAGAGTGGAAATGCCTAAGCACTGGATTGCTGGTAAATGTGATTTATGCTTTGCGTGTGTCAGTCTATAAAAATATAATCTTGATGTAGGCACATCTGCATTAAATTTGTGCAGCTTCTTCCAAAGTGCTGCTATTTGGACCAAAACAAATGCATAACATGTTCCTGCTCCAGGTGTGTGCCCCCAGGAGGAAGCATCCAGCCCTGGCTGATGAGAGAAGAGGCAGAGCCCGCCGCAATCCGTGGGGACTCCGTAAGGATGTGCAGCCACCCACAGAGTTACATGTGCTGGAGCTTTTGACAACACAGAACACCTTCCCTGCTGTCTTTTTCTCTCTCTCCACTAATCCTCCTCCCACTCAGCAAGAAAAGTCGCTGCACAGGCTCACACAGATGCCACGCTATCAGCCTTACTCTAGAATGATTTCACACATCTCTGGAGAACTGTTCCTGGCTCTTGTTTAGGGAGGCTGGCAATCGGGTTCTCTGCAGTGTTTGAGCTGTACCCTCAGATAAACAACACTTTCAGGTTGTGGCTGATTACTATTTCCTGTTCTTGCTCTCAGAATTCCTGCAAGAGAAGCTCCAAGGACCTCACTTGGGTGGATGGAGCTGTGCTGTCCCCAGCTTCCCTCTGCCATGTGAGTGTCAGCACAAATGCCTGTGCTCACAATTTATGAACAGAAATGCAAAACATGTTTGTCTGGTACAGAAATGCCAGCCTTCCAAACCTCAGGTAGCCTCAGATGGTGTTTTTGATAGATCTGTATGTCTTGCCTGCTGCTGAAGATTTCTCTCTGGATCTTTCAGTGTCAGTTTGCTCTTTTGAGGGTGGTTTCAGTACAGGAGGTACGTGATCCCATCCCTGGAGAGCGTGTTCTGCCACTGCAGGGTCTCCTGGCAAGAGGGGCTGCCACTCACTGCATCCTCCTGCCTCTTCTTCCCTGCACACCAGATGGAGATGAACATGGAAGCACCAGGAGAAGTCTCCACATGACGTCCAGCCAGCTCAGGACTGAATTTCATCCATAGCCACTACAAGTTTAGAAGGTGCTATAGAGAAGTGCAACCTTACAGAAATAAATAGTAAGGCAGATGAGGTTTTACAGCAAGGGAAAACATCACAGGTTTTGTATAATCTGGCACTGGCCATTTTTGGTATGCCAGGGTAAGTGTCTCTGCTCTCTGTGTGGTTGGGTGAGTTAAAATGAATCCATGGGTGTAATTCAGAGCCTGGGTGGATTGAACTGATTCCCCTTCAGAGCTTAAACTGGCTCTGTAAGTATAAACCATACAAATTCCTCCTTTGTCAGCGTAAGGCCTTTCAAAGAAATCTCAGTTTTTACATTTTTACACAATTCTTAATCCCATTCTATTCTTTCCTTGTATTTTGAGCACATTTGGAGCCTGTGCCACCACTTGACCCCACATATGTGCACCAGCTCCATGACTCACCTTTGAGCACTACTGCACATGATGAATATTGGGTTTGTGTAACAGATCTCTGGCAGAGGGGTTATTTCCCCAAGTTTTTGAATTAGGAGGATCTGGGATACCCTTTGTTTCATGCTTCAGTGTTTGACTCACGACTCTAATCTGGTACCAATCTTCATGGCTTTATGTACCTCTTACCCGCCTACAGCTCAGATTGATTTTCCTCCTACTCACCCTTTTGCTCACTACTCTCCTTGCAGTTCTCCTCTAACTAATCCCTCTTGTTTCCCACTGCTCTGTTTTGTTTGTTCCCTCCTCTTCCTCCCTGCTCTGTGCTGCTCAACCTGTCCAGCCAGAGGATGCTGAGCCTTACAGCCAAGGGGGCAGTGCCTCGCTGGGCTCCTCAGCAGACTGACACTGGGTACTTCCAGGAGTGCTTCAGAGTATGGATTTCCTTCATGACACTCCTTATCCTCCACCAGAACCCTCCTGTACAGTTAATCCTCAGCAATTCATTGTTAGACCGCTCGGAATCTGCGTTTTGGAGAGAGACCCTGCATTTCCCAAACCATCCCGAGTCTCTGGGGAACTGTTGGGCAGCTTGAGTTGAAGTTAGACAAACAGCATAGAGAATAGAGGGGAAATATTCTGGCTGTTTTGCACATGGCTGCTTTCATGGTATGCCCCTCAGCCTGCAAGTGAACTGTTTATAAAGATAATTCCACTAAGCACACACAACTGATTCATTTCCCTGCTGCAGCCACACTCCCAGAAATCCTGCTGAAACACTTCTGCAGGATTAAAATGAAACTTCTGCAGTTTTATTTCTGCAGTATTCCTGTGGGTTAGGGCTCCTTGGGAAGTTCACTCAATAACCTGTGCCATGACACTTTGCCTTGGTTGAATGCACAGAAAGTTTAAAAAACAATACAAACCCAAATGGAACCAAAGAGCTCATGGAACAGGAATATCCAAATGCCTCAGGGTGAGCTGATGGGATGGGAGCCACATCCTGACAAGAACCTCATGGAGCAAAATCTTCCACTCCTTTAAGAGGGATGCTCTTGCTTTCTGTGCCCAAGGATCTTCTGAGGTCTCCAGGTTATTATAACCCTTCTTCTAACAAACATTTTTATTAGAGAACATGTATTTCCTAAAAAAATTGATTTGATTTGATTTGATGACACAACCTGAAGGATACCACAAGTCACTTTTCTCCCAGATCTTTATAGCCCTGTATGGAAATGGTTCAAACAGCTGCCAGAATTGTCCAGTTTCACACAACTGAGATGAAGGCACAGAAATGGTAAAGCTCACTTTAAAAATCACTGCTTTTGAGAGAGGGATATCAAACATCTCTCTTTTGGACAGGAACAAAGATGAGTGGCTGAGATTTCTTGCCAAACCCCACTAAAGTAGTTTGTCTGTTGTTAATTGTATGCTTGTCACACTTTCAAGGCTCTAAAGGTCATGTCTTGGGGGTCACTCCTGTTTCTCCTTTCAGACATGGCCAGGTGGGACTGTGAGTTTGACCTGCCTCCAATTCCACAAGGAGCAAAATCCTGAGGCTGTCTGGATTTGAGGCAAGTGAATGAATTCTCCTTTAGAATATGATATTAAAAGTAGGGCTAGCCCATTGTGAGAAAACCTGTCCTCATGCTTCCAAAATCTCCCCGAAGGAGGAGGACTTGTCCTAACTTGGATAAACCTCCACAAAGCTACCGTGCTGCACTTGGCATTTGGGATGGGAGAAGCCATTCTGTGCCCTGCAGACACAGGAGAGATGATTGTCAGCTGCAGCCCAAACATTGGGGTTACGAAACCCAGAGTGCAGCAGAAATCCCCACCCTGAAAGGAGATATGCATTTGTGATTTGGAATTCCAATGGGATGGGTGGGGTGGGGTGGGTGTGCTGATTACAGTTAGGGGAAGGAATGATAGAGGATTTACAAAAACTGGGCTCCTTCCTGCATTGAACACTGCAATGTCTCCTTAAAGGTCTGCAGAGAGGGATTTACTGCAAACTCCCTATTGATAATCCTGCACAGGCAACAATCTGGAAATCTCCATGAGAACCCAGATTCCAGTGTCCCTCTTCCCAGGGGCACAGCTCCAGAGCTTGAGTTGACCTCTCCCTTCCTTCCCACTTCCTTCCCACTTCCTTCCAGAAAGCATTGGTGCAGGATTTTCACTGGGGCTAGGCCAGCCAAAAATACACTTGCAGGATCCTGGATATAGGAATTGTGCCCTCAGCAAACACATTTCAAGCTCATGTGGAGTATCCCACCGTGGCCACGTGTTGGGGTGGTGTGCTGACAGCTCTAGCAGGATGTGAGCTAAGAAAAGCCACGTTTGGTGGGACAGCCCAATGCTGCAAGTACCAAATCTGCAGCCAAAAAGTGCTGTGCAGGAAGGTGCAGGGTTGTGTTTGTCATGGTTTTACTCCCAAAGAGTTACAGGCTGGGAGGGGAGGAAAAGAGGATGAGGATTGCAAAGGCACTGCTGAGGACTGAAATGGATTGTTTGAAAGGTCTCACAGGTAAGAGAAAGTTGGGATTTTGGAGGGACTGGGTGTGCTACAGATTCTCAGGAGGAAAGGGACTGAAGGACAGGGTTATGGGCCTGTAAAAGCACAAACCTCTGGGGAAGATGGACAGCTTATTCCCTGTGCACCATAATATAAGAACCAGGAGAAATCGAATTACATAGAATTATAGCGAGGCCAACAGAAGGAGGTAATTTTCCACTCTGGCCAGTTCCAGAGACAAGAGACCAAGCAAGATGAGCCTGAATGTTAACTACACCAGTCTTTTGGGTCTGGGGTTTTTCCTCCCTCAAGGGGTGAACAGCCCAGGGAGTGCTAGGGAGAGCTCCTGTGGGGTGGTGGAACAGGAGGGACAGCATTGCTCTGGAGATGCCCCAGAGATTAGAGGCTCTGGGCCTGACTCAGGCCCATGTGACTCACCTGAACAGCTGTATTCCCATGGAAGATGTGGAAAGCTCTGGAGCTGACTGTCCCCAGCCCTCAGCTCCGGGTCTGTTGGATGCTCTCGCTCCCTGCCACCCGCCCAGGCAGTGTCACACGCAGCTGGGACTCACACACTGCTCAGTGAGCTGGACACAGAGCCAATCCGAGCTCAGGCTGAGCAACTTGACTTCCATCAATGCTTCAGGTTTCAGTTTTTCCTCTTTCTCTCTTTTGCTGTCCTCCCCAGGGCTGTGTGCCTGTGATTCTCAGTACCACACGCACCCCAACAAACCCAAGGTGTATTAACGCAGGCAGAAGGTGAAATCCAAGTGGAAGAAACAGTCCACAGAACAAATGCCATGGTATTTGGATTGCCCAAGGGCTAAGCCAGGTAAAACACCCTCAGGTTAAGTACTGAGCTGGAAGAAAAGCCCCTGCCCTGTGACAGCAGCTCCCAGCTGGCCTCTGCCAGTGGCACTGCTCCCTGGGGACCCAGGAAAGTGTTCTGCACTGCCACACCAGCCAGAACACTTCCATGCTGTGGGAGAGGTGAGCTGGAAGGAATTGTCTGGAAATCAGGTCACTGACTATATCAAAGGCCTTCCAGAACAATTAACAGCCTCTGTCCAAAGTGTTGTGGCACAGCACCTCATGCCATTCTATTATTACTCTTTAAATAGCCCCAAAATGGTGGGATTTTCCTCTCCTGTAAACTACCAACCACTGACACAAAACACAGGGCTTCTCTCCTCTTCTCCAGGGTTAATCTTCCTTTGCCCATGCCTGTTACATTATCACTGGGAGCTGAGCAACAATTAACAATTTATGTTTTGTGGGAGCTTGATTCAACTTGGCTTATAGCTTTGATGAGTTTTCTATGACTTTCTCAATAATACATTAGAAAATACTGACACGTTTTTAAATAGTTAATCTTCTACTGGTTTTCTGTGTTCTGAACCATGCTCAGCCCCCAGCCATTTCAATAATGCTTCAAGGAAGGTATAGACTGAGAACACAGAGGCAATTATGCTAGTCCAACAGCAACCTGATAAAATATTAACATTTCTTATGAAATTTTTCCAGAAGGAAGGAGAAAAATCATCACCAGCGAGAAGCTTTGCAGTGGGGAAAGCCTTTTATCAGCAAAAGATTGTTAAGTAACACCATTAAATATTGAACGATGCTGAGGTGTGTCTGTACACAGCCTCATTTCAGCCCAGTGTGATGCAGATTTTATTTCCTCCTCTGCAGAAATCATGAAATCCTGTTTCAAACCACGATGGAAGAGCTAATCAGATAAAATCTGTACCTTGCCACTACTACTTTTATGATTTGTTAAGTTCACTGGAATGAGTAATACAGCGTGAATAGAACATTTTAAATACCCCTTGGCAGTCTCTGAAGTACAATAATCATTTAAAAGACACAGGAGTTACCAAACTCCATGTGCAGCTGGTGCTACATCAGACCAAAGGGAGCCTTGTCTGGGTGATTTTCACCTCTGCACTCTCATTTTTTATTTCACCAGAGCTGTTGAGAAGAAATAAATAATGAATTGCACAGCAAAAAGCAAGTCATTCTGGGCAGCCTCTGGCAGCAGTTTGCTCTCCTAATGCTGTTTGGTGAGCTGGAAGCATCCAGCTCATTTCCTAAAGAGCATTTTCTGCTTAGGTCGGGGCTCTATTAATCTGTTCAAGCCAATTCTCTGAAATCCAAAGCATCTGTATTTGGGAAGATCATGGTTTATTTGGATTCTCTTTGTGTCTACTGTCAGTAGATGATTTAAAGTCCAAGGGATTTACAGTGTAAAGTCTCTCTACTGGCATGTTACGGTGACCTTCTAAGTAGCACCTCCCAATATTTGGCTAATACTTCTGAGCAGCATCTCTTTCAATATTTGGGTAACAGCTGGTGCAGTCAGCAATAAAAAACAAAGGTAAACAGCCACAACTGCTGGAAGTGGCTGAGCTTTGGCAGTGTAGAATGGCTGCAGGGAGTGGGGATAGCTGAGCTTTCAGCGTTTGACCAGGTGTTTTCCTGGCAGGTTCTGAAGATGCCCTGTGAGACACACAGCAGTGTTTGGGTAATGTCTCTGTATCGGGGTGCCTGGGGGTTCTGGGGAGCAGTCACTGCAGATGTGGCACAGCAATCCTTTATTTCACATTGGCCCAGTGTCCCCACCTGTGCCAGCTGCTGTGTGAGGGGCAGCTGCTCCTCCTCCATGCACCGGGAGCCGCATCCTCCCACTCCCGTCCTGCACAGGTGGATGGAGCAACAGCTCTCACAGAGAATTGCCAGCCATAAGACACACTAAATCTATTTTTCTCAGAAAATTGTAAATAATTCATGGGCCTTGGTTCTATAAAGAGGCCAGTTATAAATCATCTGAGCCGCACCTGGAGATTTCTGATGTCAGCATTATCACATGAATTACATCTCTCCAGGGCCATCTATTACTGTAAACACAATTCCAAAGAGGAATTATGCATGTAACATGTGCAGGCAAACAAACAAGTAATCTTCAGCCTGGAATTTGATACTAAAGCTTTGCAGTCCAACGGACTTGTTAGTGGCACTAATTTTCTGCTCTGGCCTCAGAGATCCTTTCATTCTATTCCTGTCCAGGTGTATTTTTCCCTGGGGAGCACCTGTTGGTGGCAATGCTGGCTGACTGTACAGCACCGGCAGCCCGGGTGCTGGGAGCTGCAAGCAAAAAGCCATGGATGTGATTCCAGAGGGACATGAACACGTGCTGCAGGAAAGATCTGGATTCTGACACTTCCATGTATCACCTCTTCACCGTGCTGGGATTGCAGGCCAGTTACAGCTGTTGAATGGCAGCAACTGCTTTTTCATTCTGTTCTTCAGAAATAGAAACATTCTTGAATAGAAATGCCAGGTTCCTGATGGTTTCCAGCTCTTGGTGTCAGCACAGAAAGGTATGGGAGGCAAAGAACTGAGATGTGTTTATGGACTGAATGAGGGGACTCCCGAATTCCTGGTTTTCTGAGCTGTCCAGGGGGTGGGACACGGTAAAGACACTTCTGTTGAGGCAACCAAGCAGGTGACTGAAAAGCAGGGGGGAAAAGCTACACCCGGAGCTGGGAATGATCTGCTGAGCTCAGAACAGAGAGGAACAAAACAGAATCTATCTTGGCAAGGGGCCTGAGGAACGAGCCTGGTGCCGGGTGCTCCCGTGGACTGGAGCTCAGAGGCTTGGCCTGGCTCAGGCAAGCAGAAGTTTGGCCGTGGTGCCCGGCCCTGCCTGCACCACGAGTGGTTTATGGCCAGGAGGGACCCGGGCAGTACAAAGGCTGATGTCTCCCCAGGCTGGACTTTAACAGCTCAGCTCCGAGGCACTGCTATCTGGGCAGAGGTCACATCCCTCCTGCCCCAGAAAGGGCTTTGGGAAGGCTGGAAAAACTTCCTGGCCTGCGGACTGCTGGGGAGACTCTCCAGAAAAAGAGATCTCCGTTTTCCCTTGGTGCTCAGCTGGGTGGAACAGAAACAGGTACCAAGTAGCCGAGCAGGCTGAGGTGGGCTGCTGAAGCTGGAGCCAGCGGCACTTGTCTGAAGGGCCCAGAACAGCCGTGTGTTGGGCTGTGGTGCCACCGGTCCCGCGTGTTTCGGTAACACTTACAGGTAAATGTAACAGCATGAACGTGTCTGGGCACCGCTGCCATCAGCTCCCTCAACAGCCTCCAGCCAAGCACCGCCACCGCCGGAGACACGCAGAGATCAGGGATGGGACACTGGCACAGAGGGGCACGGCGGGGCACGGCCAGCTCAGGGGCAGAGAACAACCCAAAAGTTCATTCAGAGCTAAATCGGGACTTGATTTAGCCCAGAAGTGCCCACAGTGTTTTGTGTCCCTAAAACCCGTGATGGCGGGGGAAGGAATGCCACAGTGAGCCACCACGTCCGACTGCACCGGAGAGCGGTGGGCGGCGGGGGCTTCGTTCCTGCCCATCCCGGGACACATCCCGGGACATATCCCGGGACACATCCCAGGACATATCCCGGGACACATCCGGGACACAGCCCGGGACACAGCCCGGGACACAGCCCGGGACACAGCCCGGGACACAGCCCGGGACACAGCCCGGGACACGGGGACACATGCCGGGACACATCCCGGGACACGGGGACACATCCCGGGATACATGCTGGGACACACCCGGGACACGGGGACACATCCCGGGACACATGCCGGGACACATCCCGGGACACGGCCCGGTGCCGCGGGGAGCGCTCTCACAGTCCAGGCCCGGCGGCGCCACTCCCGCCCACTGGGGGGCGCCTGCCACACGCGCCCCTGCGCCCGCGCGCGCCCCCTCACGCGCCCCCTCACGCCTCCCTCACGCGCCCCCTCGCGCCCCCTCACGCGCCCCCTCACGCCTCCCTCACGCGCCCCCTCACGCTCCCCTCACGCCCCCAGTTCCTGGAGCCCTTTCCCCTCACGCCCCCCTCACGCCCCCAGTTCCTGGAGCCCTTTCCCCTCCGCGCTCCCCCTCACGCCCATCCCTCGGGGCTTGCGGCGGGAGCGGGGGCCCCTCCCGCACTTTGTGCCGCGCCCCGCCCGCCGCCGTTGGGCCGGCCCGGCGCTCTCCCCGCCCCGCCGGCTCTCCCCGTCCCTGCGGCCGCGCTCAGCCCCGGCCCGCGGCGGCGGCGGCAGCGCGGGCGGCCCCGGGCGGCCCCGCCCCCGGCCCCTTTCCGCCGGGCTCGGCTGCCGGCGCCTTCCGCCGCCCGCGGGCCAGCGGCAGCGGCGGCAGCAGCGGCGGCAGGAGGAGGAGGAGGCGGCGGCGGGCGGCTCGGCGGGCCCGGGAGCGGCTCCATGGCGACCGCGGCGGCGGAACCGGTGTACGGGCTCTCGGAGGACGAGGTGGGTCTGCGCGGACGGGCCGGGTTCGGGGTGTGCCGGGGCCCCGTCGGCGGTGAGCCGCGGCTGAGGTTCGGGAGCTGGGCGAAGGTCGACGGTCGGTCCGGGAGGGCGAGCGTCGCCCGCCCCGCAGGGCTCCGAGCCCCCCCCGCAGCTGCCGCTCGCCCGGGGAGCGCTGCCCGCGCCCCAGGCAGGTGCGGCCGCCCGGAGCCCGCGGGTGCCTCGGCCGGGCCGGCGGCGAACAAAGAGCCACGGCCCGCGGTGCTGCGGGCGGGGGCGGCCGCCCCTCTCCGCCTCCTCCCGCAGCGCTGCCGGTGTCCCCAGGGAGCGGCCGCGGGGCCCGAGCGGAGCAGCCGCCGGCTCGGTGCGCCGGGCACGGTGTCAGACACAGCCTGGCCCCAATGCAGATGGAGCTGATAAGCGGGGTAGGACCCGCGATAACTAATCGCCGTGTGCCGGCTTTATCAGCCGATGTCTTCTGTAGAACCAAACAAATCGTACAGACGTGAGGAGAACAGTCCAGTTTACTTTAGGTGAATGTTAAAAATCTTATTTAATGCCCTTTTTGTTTCACTGCCTTGGTCAGGTGCTCCTTTTCTTAGGAGCCAGTGTCGTAGAGCATCAGCAATGGGCAAGGCTGCATTACTGGGCTGTGGTTTCAAGGTATCGGCTGTTAGGAGCGCACGTATTGCTTTTATTTTTACAGGAGTGAACAGTAATTACAACAGCATTGCTTCCGGTTTTGTGGGGCTGAACACAACGGGTGATGTGTCGGTCTGTTTGTGGTGTAGAAGAAAGTAACATTAAAAACATTTGCCTTGTGAAGCTGATAGACAGTGTTTCTTACCTGATGTATTTCAGCGGCACCGAGTCTGGATGACTGTAAGGTTTAATTCGCATTGGGAAGAGGGTTCCTGGGCAGGAGTGGGTGTTTTGGTAAGGGGGGGTGTCATTCTGTTGTTGTTAAATTATAAAGCTGAGAGCAGAGTGATTGCAAATGCTCTGCATGTGTGTGAAGGTAGGGGTGAGGAGAGGGCGTTGCAGGAGCGTTGGGTGATGTAGATAGCGAGCACAACAGCAGAGAAGAACCTTCTTCTCCCTGGGCTGTTTCCATAAGCCTTCATGTGAGCTGGCACCAGTCCCCAAGCAGCTTTGGGCCAGCTCCGGTGCATTTCCCGACCCTGCAGGTAGCTGGGCCCACTGCCGAGCCATCTGCAGGGCCCTGCTTGCTCCAGGGCTGCCGGAGGGCCTGCGGTGCTCTTGCCTGCTGCTGGGGGTCTGTACAGCCTTAGGGAACAGCTACAGGCAGAGGGGTTTGCTGTCCCAACACGGGCATCCCAAAACATTTGATTGGAGGTGCTTTTGTGCTTATATTAGCAAAAGGGAAACCAGGAGCCACCCTGCCAGTCCCAGGGAGGTGGCTGAGAACACCACGTTGGAGCTTGGCTGCTGCCTTTTCTGTTGTGCGTGCGCTTGCTGTGTCTTTTGTCCCTGCCTCCTGCCTCGACATATGCTGCTACTTGCACGGAATGCTAAAGAGAAACGGATACAGGGAGAAATCTGCAACCTTGGCTTGGAGGTGGAGGGATCTTGGGAGAGCAGGGGCTGTTCCTGCCACAATGCTCAGCCCCAGCTTGTGCTGGGGACCTGGCCTGTGGAGCTGTGGGCAAGGAGATGTGTTTGTCACTCATCTCCGAGGTAAAACCAAGCTGTTGGAAAAGGAGCTGCTGGGAAAAGAAAGGCTCTGGTCTCTCAGCAGCGGCCGATGTCACAGCTGCAGTGATGACCACACTGCCTGAGGGACAGGAGACTGTGCTTTGTTTCCTGCTTTGCTGTGCATCTGCTGCTGCTGGACACTTCTCAGGAAGAGCAGCGACCATCTAAAACTGCAGCAGGAGTCCACAAATGGAAATAGGATGGAAGAAAGAGGGAGAAGGGACTGAGGGAGGAGTGGCATGGAGAAGGATGCAGGTGATACAGCCTGTTGGGCTGTGCTTTCATGACCCTGAGAGCCTGACCCTCTGTTGAGTCTCTAGTAATGGGCAGAGGACAGCATGGAGGAGGGAGGATGGTCTCTCTCAGGAAGGTGGCTGTAAGAGAGCTCTAGTAAAGGTAAAGCTCAGGAGGGCCAAGGAAGGTGTGCTGACAGTTCTCTGCGTGCTGCCTTGTGTGGGTAATGACTTCCCACTAGCATTGGCTTAGACTTGGCTCATCATTTTTTGGAAAGCAGAGCTCTATTAGCTGTGTGAGAGGCTGAGTTGCATATGTGGACATATTCAGCCTATTCATTTCCTTTGTTCCTGCCTGGGTGTGAAGTGCAGCTTGCAGATCTGTTGTACATGGGTTTTGGAGGGCTTTGAGTTGGCCTTGTGCAGTGCTTCCCCTCCTGGCACATTTGCTGATTGGAAAAGGCAGTGATTTATATGCAAGCTGGACTCTCTGAGTGGCTCTCCAGAGAGACAGAACCAGCAGTCTCTCCTACAGACCAGAGGCACAGGCTTCCCTCCTGCTTGCACAGCTGATGTGTGCGGTGGGCGTGGAGCAGGCCTGGCTGCAGGGTATGGGCCTGCTCCCATCCCTGTGGGTGGCTGTGGCTCCCAGGGCTGCCTTCCACATGGACATTGTTCCCTTTTGCCCAAGGACTCCCATAGGTGTGGGGACACCAGGCAGTTTGGGGATTTGGGGATCACTGAGTCACAGGGGACGAGCCAACCGTTGCAGCTCGTCCTGCTGTGTTCGTAGATCAGCCTCCTTGTAAACCTGAATGGTAAAGTGTTTTTTATTAATTAGTTAAAAGTAGTTGTAAATCAGATTCATATACTGCCAGTTTTTTACTTGTTGGGGTGACCTCAGCTCTGGGCCAGGCTGCCCAGAGGGTGTTGGAGCTCCATCCTTGGGGCTGTTTGGGACACAGGCCTGGGCAGCCAGCTCTGGCAGAAGCATGGGGTGGGCCAGGTGACCTCCAGAGCCTTGTGCCAACCTCAGCCCCTTGGCCATTCCGGGAAATAATGTTTATACAGGCTCCTGGAAGCTTAGGCGCTTTCATGTAATCTCTAAATATCAGTGTATATAAAAACTAACAGCCTTTTGTAGCGGAAAATATTTGTGAGTGAAGTGCACCTCTTGTTTGTTTCTGTTCGGGTTTCTTGAGAGTCAAATATTGCCCACACAGATCACAAGCATTTTGTTTTCTCGGTGTCCTTGGATGGAAGCAAAACTTGCAGCTCCTTGGATTTTGTTTGCTGGAATAAAAAATGGAACTTCAGAAAAAAGATCCTTGAAGAGTGTCTTTTTATACCTTTAAATATTAGGTCATAAAGAGGTTCATATGTGAAACTGCTCTCTGCAGTTGCACAATTCTTCTCTTTTCAAGTTCTATTCAACTTCTGTGACTTGTGATTGAGTCAATTGGAATTAGAAGCTTCCTACTGAGATGACATTTTGTCATGCCTTAGAAATTGTTAAAAGGATCTTGTGTTCCTGAAAATATCTCAATGTGTGAGATACAATCCCATACGCCTCAAGATAAATAATTCTGCATGTAGTCACTGCAGCCTAACCTTTCATCTTAGTTCTTGTGGGCTGTGCTGGGCAAAGCCTTGTGCCTGAGGAATGGATCCTGAAGGATTTCAGGATCTCAGGAGCCTGTGTGGCACTTGGCTTTACTGAGACACACTTTGGGGAAAGGCAAACAAACCCAGCTCTGAGTATGATGGAAATGGTTCCTCTGGACAGGAGGAATTCCTGCAAAGCACAGGCTCACCTGGACAGCATCTGACATCAGGGTAAGGAATAAGCCAAGATTTGGCACGAGGGTGCTGCGGTGAAGTGCCGCTTGTGCTGTGATGGATAAACTGTCTGTGCAAACTGTTTCAGACTGAGGCATATGGGAGGTTGGCTTTTGTGTTTACATGTTCCTGATGGATTTGTTGCTCTGGAATGATCTCCCTTGAGGGTGTCTCCTTCCCGGTACTCGAGTGTCATGTTAATGGATCCATGAGATGGGGCTGCAAAGGCCTCAAGAAGATGTTGTTGCTCATGATCAGCAGGATTTACTGGGGGGAAAAAAGGCTGTGATTTTCCCTCCCTCCCTGGACTCAATGACAGCAGTGACACGTGGGAGTTCAGGGCTGGATTTCTCTGCTTTGCATTTGAAGCAAACCATAAGCTTTGGAAGTCATGGCAATGCTGAGTTGTTGGGGCAGTGTCAGTGTTGTCGATGGTTGCAGTCAGATTTCAGGTGACATTTTCTGCTGTGTGGCCTCAGTGGTGAGGCTGTACCTCGCTGCCCACGCAGCTTCCACGCTGTGCTGGCAGGGCCAGAGATGTTTCCTGAGCCCAGGCCGTCCCCACGGGGCCCCTGCAGGACTGGTGCTGGGAGGGGTTCCAGAGCCGTGTCCCCTCATCGTGCTGGTTCCCAGCTCAGCTCCTGGAGCAGCACTGGAGCAGCGCTGGATGATTGAGCAGGGCAGGGATGTGCTGGAGAAGCAGCTTGTGGCTTCTCAGCTGTCAGGTGCAAAGGGGCAGTGTGGGGGACCAGTCTGCCCAGGGATGCTCCCCTGACCCCGTGAGCTCCAGCCCAGCCCACTGCACACCTGAACCTGCATGCTTTATGTGAAAAAACCCTTGAGTTCCTTGAGAAGATGCACCCTCTGTCACCACCACTGAACACAGACCCTTTAAATGAGAGCTCTGTTGTTTCTGCTCTGAATATTCTGGTTACATAAAAGCCTCACTGCCATCTGAGTACGAGAGGGGCCTCCCTTGGTCACAGCACTGGCAGTGTCTTAGCAGTATGAGATTCAGAATAGTGGCTTTCTTATTGACCCTGAATTGTTTTTATGGACTCTAAGTGCACTGGCTTCAGGGATAGCATGTAAACCTTAAATGATGATTAAAAAGTCCAGGTAAGGAAGCATTTCATAAATGACAGGGCTTGCATATCTACTTGTGTGGCAGAATATCAAAATAGGCTGTGGTTCTCAGGAGGTCAATAGATTTTTCTAACAGCCTGCATTTTACACCAGCTTTTGATGAGTTATCGGCATGTTTTGGTCACTAGTGCTGCCTCTAAGTAAATTTTAGTTTCATTGTAAAATGAATGTAAAGACTTTTAAGAAGGCTTGTATTAACATGAGGGTCTGAAGGAGACAAGGAACGTTAGTTTTAGCTATATCCCCATTCAGAGATGGCTCTGTCTCCCCTAGCTGTTGTCCTGTCCTCCGAGGGTGGTGTGCAGGTAGCGCAAGGCACGGTTCCGTTGCTGCCTTTGGGAATTGGGATAAGCATTCCTTGGGTTCCGTGTGAAGGGCTGGCCGGTGGAGGGCACTGTGGAATGGGAAATGGGGACCCGAGGTTTTCCTCTGCTCCTGCACAGAGGCCATTTTCCTGCAAAGCAAACGTGGACTGTGAGCCCCACACCTGTGGATGTGCAGGCAGCTCGCCCCGGGGCACGGCTTGCGCTGGGAGTTCCAGATCTCCTACAGGAACCTTCGTTTGGGAAATATCACCAGGCATGGAACGAGCGCCGAATGAGCTTCTCTGGCAGAGGGGAATCGCTGCTACATCCTAGGATGTTGTGGGAGGAATTCACCCCTGCGGCTTCTAGGCTGGAGTTGTGTCTCCAGCCGGTGAGAGGCTCTGTGAGATAGCACCCTTATCCTTTCCAAAGCAAACAGCTCCTGGCGCCAGGTGGGCTCCCTGCACAGCTGCTGTAGGATCCAGAGGCCACAGCACATCTGCAGCTGTGGGTGCAGCTCGCTGATTCCTGCTGCATTGGGCCGAATTGGCAACCTCTCAGTCCCAGAAGATTGGATGGGGCAGGACCTTTGCTTAATTAACCTCTCTGCAATATAAACTGGGACTTCCTAGACAAGCTGGAAACTTCCAGGCCTTGTAATAGCAGTGAAGGCTGGATTATCCAACAGCTTCAGTCAACAGAAAGCCCTAGATGTGATAACAATGTGCAGAAGTATCTTGATTTAATTACACTTGGTGTTGGTGAACTGAGAAATCTCATTAACTTCCATAAATTTCTCCATCTTTTGCTTTCACCACTACTTCCTCTCAAATGTTTTGTTGTGTTGAATAGGAGGGTTTTACTGGAGCAGCAGAAGGGCTGCTGGGCAGCTCTGTCCCCTTCTGGGAAGAAGTGCAGTGTAATCTTGTGTACACTGTTATTTTGGGTATGCTGGGTAGGAATGTGGCGCGGGTTGGGTGACTCCTACCTCCAGCACTGGGAGGAAGGAATGTGGTTTTACTGCTGGCGTGCTCAGCTCGGGGCTGGAGCTGCTGCCAGGTCAGTACTAACACCTGACAGGCTTTACCTGGGACTGGAACTGTGCCTTTCTGAAGTATTTAACACTGTCATGCCAACTTTTCACAGCATGGGGTTCTTAAGCTGCCCAGTTTTTAGTGCTGGAGTGTTCCCTTCTCCTGCTCCCACTGTCTTTTCCTCTCCCCTGCCAGAAAGGAGAAAGAAAACCAAATCCTTAGGAAATGGATTGTTTTCTGTAGAGAACTAGTAATTAATTTTAAAATAAAAGATGTGGCTAAGTTGCATAGGCCTGGATGCTAATTGTAGTTAAAATAGTTAAAAATAAACCAACCTATAAAAACAACTCAAAGCCCCAACAAAACAAATCAAGAAACTTGATTTCTGAGATGGACTATAGAATGTATTAAGATATGTTGTGTCTGCCAGGTGATGTCTTGACTGGGCAGCAGACTTGGTGTGTATATTTGTAATTGTTCATTTTTTATCTCCCTCCATTTGACCGTAATTCCTCTGCGCTGGCAGGCCGTAGGTGCTTGTCAGAATCCCGATTTCTAGGATTTAGGAACCTTGCCTGTTACCAAAATAAATATCTCCAGTTGTGAGAGCACTGTCTATTCTGAGGGAAAACTCCATCAATGAGCTGGGCTTTGCCATTAAGCCACAGCACCTTATTTCTGTGCCTCACTGCATGGATCAGTGTGGCTGTACTGGTGTCCTGCCAGCTCAAGCCAGGTTTTCCTGTTTCCATCTAGTTTATCTGCTGGAGAGGAGCAGAAGCATTTGGAATGGGAGCACAACCATGCCATCCGCTCTCCTTTGGCAGATCCTAGTGTTGAATAATCCTGGCTTGAGGGTGGAAGTATGTTCCTGTAATCTGTGCTGGTTTTAATTGAAAGCACTCCAAAGTCTGACTCTCTTTAAGCATCTTTATGTTATGTAGATGATCACACCAAATTCATGGCAAGATGTTGTAGAGATGGGAGTGATGAGAAGTGTGCAGGCAAAGGTGTCCTGGGATGACTCTCTCATGGATGGTCTGTTTGGAGATTGGTGTGGTGGGGAAAATCTGCTTCTGGCCTCTTCCTGGTGGCACTGGATGTAAGGTTTGGAGCGTGCTGCTCTGGAAGCCGTGCGGACAGGAATGAAGTCCCCACAGAAGTGTTGGGTTTTGGGGTTGGAAAGAGGAGGCCAAGCTGAGACCCATGGGTGATGGAGACAGCCCAGGTACCTGGAGATGAGGCTGCACTGGCTGCTGCCATCAGAGCTGCTCTAGCCTGCTTTATTCAGATGAACCAAACGGGATTTAGGAGTTGGGTGTATCATAGGGCTGCTGTTGTGACTGCTTCCTTAGCACTGGGCCCTTGGGCAGCACCCAGTTAGGTGTGTGTGATGTGCTGAGGAGCTTCAGCTGATGCTGGTTATGTGCTGAGGAGCTTCAGCTGATGCTGGTTATGTGCTGAGGAGCTTCAGCTGATGCTGGTTATGTGCTGAGGAGCTTCAGCTGGTGCTGGTTGTGTGCTGAGGAGCTTCAGCTGATGCTGGTTATGTGCTGAGGAGCTTCAGCTGATGCTGGTTATGTGCTGAGGAGCTTCAGCTGGTGCTGATCTCAGTGGTTGATCCCAGGACAGTTCACTTGCACCTTCACCCTCCACTTGTGCAGGGGGAGTTGGGGCTGGTGGCTTCTGGAGCAGCCCACACAGCTCCAGTGGATTTGCACTGCTGAAAGAGGGATGCTGCTTTCTCTTGTATGCCCTGGGATGAATCTGCAGACAGTGTCCTGTGTCTTTGCAGGGCTGTGGAATTGCAGTAACTTCTGGGAAGGTGATGGAAGTCAGAGGTATGTGGTAGGAGCTGCTGGGCTGGTGGTGTGGAGGGTGTGTGTGAAGGGAGGGTAGGGCGCCTGCTCTTTGGTGGCTGTGAGCTGTGAAGTTGGCTGTGTGGGTCTCAGGCTGGAATCCTGACCCTGATGAAGTCTGTGGCAATTTTGTCTCAAAGCAACTCCTCTGTAGTCGTACGGGAATGTTAAGTGGATGAATTCCCTAACAAACAAGTGGCGTTTTTAACCTTTCTTTAAAGATTTCTTGAGTTGACCATTCCTGCTGTTTGTGGTGAAGGGAGTGGTAAGAGGGAGAAGTGGTTTGTGGACAAAACTGTGAGTCTGGGCTTTGTCCTTGTGCTGATTCAGCCTCAGTAACAAAGCAACAGCTTTGCTGCTCAGCGATGAGCAATGGACTTGCTTCTGTAACCTCTGCTCTCGGTACAATGATGTTTGAGTGTTATAAAATACTGGCTTGGCCATTGTTTGTAACAGTTGAGCTGAAAGAACTTGAAAATGTTGTCTTGGACAGGTCCTGCTTTAGTGAACTGAGTGAGACCATCTGGCAATGGTGTACATGCATCTCCATTTTATAGCTGTGGGAAGGGTGTCTCTGTTCAGAGTTCAGGGTTGCAGGATCACCTCCCTGCCTCATTTCATAGGTGCCTTTTCTCCCTCCTCACCTTTGTTAAAATGCTGTCTTAGCACTTGTGATAGTTTGACCACAGGTCAAGTTAGCCAGTGCTAAACCCAGCACATTATTAAAGTTTACAGCTATCCCACTGGATGGGTGGACAGCTGAGGTGGAGAAGTGCCCGACCCAAGGAGTGGTGACTTCAGTGCTGGGTGCCACAGTGAGGGGCATGTTCCTTGCACAGCCTGCACTTGTTTCAGATAAGTGGTGGAGGCACATGTTTGCCTCAGTGTTTATCCTTACTGGATGTTTGGTTTGTTTCAGTTCCAGCTGGTCAAGTTTGGTCACTTAATATTTTATTCCTTATTTCCAGTGTCCATAGAAAAACATTCAGTCCTCGGGATCAGATAAATTCCTGTGCATGCCTGGCCTGGCCTGTGTGTGAATAACACCACTGCTGCTACCGTGGCCTCAGGAGGCACTTCTCCTTTCTGTTCCTCGTGGGAGGGAGCCTTGCTGCGTGCTGTTCCCTGGCAGGGCAGGCTGGTCCCAGCAGCACTGTGACACACCTGGGTCCTGACAGCATCCCTGCTGCTGGAGCAGGGCTGTGTTGGGGAGCACAGTGAGTGGGATGAAGGTTGCTTGCTGTTTTCTGTGTTGGCAGTGCCTCCTGGCCTGTACCCCCTGCACGAGGGTTGGCTTCTCCTGTGCCTCAGCTGGCTCCAGTGCTGTTTCTCACCCACACTTCTGGGGCTGATCCTCTCCTAGCAGCCCTGCTTGTGTGAGCATTCTCATGAAAAGCTATGTACCAGGGTATATTCCCAGCCTGACAGTGCTGGAGGTGTGTTTTCCTGCTTGTGAGCTGCTCTCTGGTTGTGGGGCTGTGACATCAGGACTCCAGCAGTGCTCACTGGAGGCACAGTGACCTGGGAGCTGGGCAGGAACAGGTACAGGCTTCCCCTGGCCACCAGGGAGCCTGGCTGAAGGTCTGGAAACCAGAGCTGGACATGGGCCTTGAGGAGAGATAACGGGCAGTGAGCCTGAATGGATTGTTCTCTTTTAAAGATAGCGCTATAGATACTTTTTTCCAAATTTTCTTTGTTGTATGGAGTGATTATCCTGATGCTTCTGTTGCCTCTCTTATTCAGAGCCTACCTTCTCATTCTGTGTTCTAATTAGCATGATAAAGAACATGTTGCATTTTCCTCCCCTGTGTTTAAGCTGGGATTTTACTTATCCCTGTTTAGGGGCCAGCTGCATCCCAAGGGTGGTGGCTGTGGCACTCTGGGACCCCAGAATGGGAGAGGTGGGTGCAGCAAAGCCCCACCCTGTCCTGCAGATGCTGTGCTGGGCAGGTCTGGCCAGGCTGGGAGCAAGGTCAGAGTTGTTTTTTCCAGGGACATCGTGCAGCTGTGCTAGAGACTGTGCCAAATCAAGCCACACAGTCAGGTTTTGGTTTTGTCTTAACTAGTTTCTGTTGTAGTTTGAAAGTCAAACATTGTAAAGCAGACTGTGCTAAGTGGTCACAGGCTGGGTGTGGATTACCTGCCAGGTCGTTTGTCACCGTGTTCCTGCATGCTCCTAATGCAAGATCCTGACAGAGCCCCTTTGGAAGCTGTTGAAACCCTGGGCCCTTCACAGCTGTTACTGACTGGCCTCAAAGGCTGCAGAGTTAAGATGCTGGAGTTTGGAGCTAATGTGTTTTCCAGTCTTATGGTGACCTTCTCATATCATGTGCCTATCTGTGTCACGTTTTTCCTGAGAACATTGTCCAAAATTTGGCTTGGTGCTAGTGCATATTTTAAAACATTCCAGTCACAGCTTTAGTTACAGTTTCGATTGACATTGTTTATTAAAGAAATGCCTCTTAACACTGCTTGAATTGATTTGGCAAAACCCTGAGTGGTTTCTTCAGCCTGCTGACATCATGAGAATTTGCCTTTAATCCCTTTGTGCTGCTGTCATTTTATTTGGGGTCTGGTCAGTTCATTTCTGAGGTACTTGTACCTGCATTTGTGTTTCTTCATTTCACTCCCATGAGAGATGATCAGCTGTAATTTGGTGCGGGTACCTGTACCCTGGGCCAGTGTGTCCTGCCCAGCTCCCAGCAGCTCCTGAGTGTCTGTGCCCTATAGGGGATGAAATAGTTGTTTCAAATTCCCAAAACTTGGCCAGGAGGTAGATCTTGTGTGAGAGGGAGGTCAGAGGTCAGTGCTGGAATGGCTGCTGCAGTGTGTACCTGGTGATGGAAATCACTAAGCACTTTTGGTCTCCTCTCTATTGGATACCAGAACTATTTGGGAAGTGAAGTT
>NW_015379266.1:256254-264732 GCF_001522545.3 Parus major | reverse complement strand
CAGCCTTTGATAAGGCTGGGATGTGCTACAGAAGCTCAGTGTGTCATTGCTAAGTGTTGCTGTGGAAACTGGCTGGTTTAGGTGGTTTAGCACTCAGCATCTCCTGATGTTTATTGGGAAGGTGAGGCAGTGCTGTAGCTTTTCCCCCAGCCTGGAATCTCATGCCAGGGTTCTCATACAGATGTTGCTGGACATGGGACCTGGGGTAGCTGCCATCAGGAGGTCAGACAGGCTCTCCCTGCGCCCTGGGGCTGCTGTGGCTCCCCAAGGCATCTCCTGCTGGCTTGTCTCTGGAGCTAGGCTGACCCCAAGGGCTGGGGCACTGTCCCTGTTCTGGAGACCAGAGCTGGCAGGAACTCCCTGCTTCCCACAGCTGGCTTTGGTCTTGACAGGTTGTATGAAGACAGCTGGTCAGGAGGAGCACATGCTGTGTGTGTTTGTGCTCCCTGTGAGTGAGCTGTCTGAAAATCCAGGAGCTCTGTGTGATAAAAGCTGTTCACAGCTCTTATCGAGGGTTTGCTGAGTCCCTCTTGCTCTGGCATTCACCTGGGTCTTGTGTTTCCTGTGGATATGGTTGGTGGTCTTGGTTCTGCTGCCCACTGTGTTCTCACTCATGTCCCTGGGGCTCAGTGTTAAACTCAGGAGTGAGCAGAGGCTGAAGGGCCAGCATGGTGGTCTTTGCTGTGAGGGGCTTGTGCCCCACACTGGGGGCAATTCTTCACCTTTGGCTTTCATCTCTGATTGCAGCCTGTGCTCTTTCTGTCTTCTTAGATAGAGGTGGTGCTCCCTGCAGTTTCCAGGAGAGGTTTAAACCCTTCTCCACTGTCAAAATGGCCATTAATATTGTGTCAGTCCTTGCAGTGATCCCACTCAGACTGGAACATCCTTGCTGTTTCGATGGCACTAAGGAGATTTTTCTTTCTGAAAAATCTCGAGTCTTCCAGTCAGATGGAAAGACAGGATTGTGTGTAATTGAGACAGAGGACAGCCTGCACTGTGTGATCACCTCTGAAAAGCTTTTTCATGGAGAAACTCCCATGGATGGGACTTCTTGTTCCTAATATTTCATAAATGCTTTCAGTGCTTGGAAGGTGCCTTAGAGGCAGGAGGTACATGATAGCATAGGACAGGGAGTACATTGATTTACTGGTTTTTACAATTTTCCAACCTCACTTGTAGTTTTTAGGGAAGGCTGGAGGAAAGAAAATGTCCAGATCAGGGTTTGAGAACTGGGAGTATTGAAGAGAGAGCACTTTGCTGCTCTGGATGCAGAAATACTGGATATTCCTATCAAAAGATAGTACCAAATTAAATAGTAGGCTTTGTGTGCCAGTGAGGATGTCTGCTGGGCTGGCCAGCACTCTCATTATTCTATAAAAATTACCCTTTTGCATTCAAGCAATGACTTGGGGAAGACTAATTGTGGGAATCTTTCATTATTCCAGCTTACTCCAGTTTAGTGATAGCTCTGCCTGGCACCTTCAGTTTTTTGCTGACCACTGTAGCACTTTTCTTAATGTCACAAGTTCCTTGCCAGCATTTGTGTTTTCTGGAGCTGATACCTGATCTTTGGAGCAGGATTTTGCTGTGTTCAGTCGAAGCAGCTGCACTATGGGCTTGCATACAGGACAAATGCCATCTCATGGAATGTGTTAGGCTGTATGTTGTTGTGGAGCTCCAGCCCATCTCCAATGGGAGCCTGTTAAAGGAGTCAGTTCTGTGCCACTGCAGTTTGGGCTCTGCAGCTCCAAGCTGCTTTTCTCCCTTTGCTTTGGTGCAGCATGGTCACCAGCAGAATTGGACTTGGTGTAGATCATCTTGTTTCTGGAAGGGGATGTGACTTCATTTAAACCTGCCTGGAGGAAACTGAGTTTGTTCTTCAGACTTGTGTTAATTTATGTGATCCCAAGAGCTTTTCACTGCTGTGTTCAGTCACTGTAATACACATTTGTGTTCTTTACTCCTGAGGTTGTTGGCTGAGCTCTCTGAAAGTCCTTGTGGTGTCAGGAGCAACCAGCCCTGTGTGTACCTCATCATCTCTGCAGATCACAGTGTGATACAGGTCAAGAATAAGCAGGTAGAAGCAATCATTTCTTTACGTGACTGGTTGCTGTGGAAGCCGATCCACTGCCTGTAACTTGCCTGAGGAATTCAGCATTGCTGTGCCCTCTGCTCCCTTGTTTTCTGCCTCCCAGAGGAACATGCATCTGTGCTTCCCCAGGACAAGGTCCTGCTCTGGGATGCTGAATGACTGACCCTATTGCAGCGCTTCTGCAGAACATGGATTCTGAATGTGCCTTTTGTTCGGGGCATGGAGCCCCAGTTTGCAGCCAGAATGCCTGGCAGGACACAAAGTGCAGCCTCTGTTTTAGATAATGAGTGGTGAATATTTGAACGAGTGTTTCTTAGTCTAGTCAGTGTCAAGTACCATTTTGGGAACAAGTGCCTGAGCTAACCTCTGAGCTTGCTCCAGCAACAATCCATTTATTGATAGAATTTCACAAATCTTGAAGGAATTCCCCATAAACAATTAATAGAATTGAAAACCAAAACAAACAGCCACCCTGATCCAACAACCAGTGCAAGCAACACTCCAACCCCCCTAAAACCCTTTCAAGCCTTCCACCACCAACATATATGCAGAAATTACTGATACAAACCAAGCAAGCACTCAGTAGCACCTTCACTGCATTTGTTTTTCTTTAGAGTCTGTTCTTTTACAGTGTGTAAAAGACAAGCATACTCCATTAAGAGAAAAAAATGCCTTTAAATTAAGATAGTACTTACTTTTCTTGCTCTTCAAAAGCACCTGCAGTGCATGTATGCATAGGAGCAAACTTCTGCAGCTGAATTACTCAGTCTCCTGCATTGGGCATATTCTTGTTAATTTTTTTTTTTCCTCCACACCTTAAGTTCTGTTCTCATCTTTGGCTGTTCATAACATATACCTGCATGTCCAGGATGCACTGGAGAAGAAGCAAAGAGGATTTCCCCTGTGGGATTTGTCCTTCCAGCCAGGTGGGGCTGTGTTTGCTCCTGCTTGTCTGCCCAAATCTACGGCAGAGCCTGGACCAGTAACTGAACAGTTTCCTTGGTCTTTGTGAGACACTGTAGTTCTCAGGTGGAAGAGCCTGTAGCCCTAGGCTATCCATTTATATCACAAATAAATACTCATAGGGAACATAAAGAGTCAAATCTTTGTCAAGGGCTGCTGTGTTTGTAAAGTGAGCAGGAAGGGAAGGGGGAGAAGGAGGTAGAACATGGTGTGCATGTAGGTTGGAGACAGCAGGACTACAACCAAAAGCCTGACATGAGATGTTTCTGGTGAGAGCAGACCCTTCCCCACTGACTTGGCTTTTTCACTGGTTTGAGTGGCTGTTTTTATTCCCCTGATCTGGGCAGAGGCTGTAACAGAGTGATTCTTCCCCCAGATGAGAAATTCTTGGGGAGCAAGGCCTTAATGGACAAGAGGTAGTGCTAGAGGCTATGACTTGTTATTCTTTTAAAAAAAAGAAACTTGATCAAGATGAAGAAGAGAAGCCAAAGGAGTGAACTGCTGGAGTGACTGACAACACCACTCACTGAGATGTTAATGTGTTTGGAAGAATTTTTTTCACCAGGAGAGGTTGGAAACTCATACAGTAACATTAATTATTAACTGCAGCCAAGAGCTGGAAGATCTAATTTAATTTCTGGTTGGATAATAGGATGATTCATGCAACAAAACAAACTGTGTCAGAAAATGAAGTGTCTCTGTGAAAACTGACATTCCCAAGTTCTGCTCTGAGCTAAAGCTACTGCAGGTAAGCTATTACAACAGCTAAAAAGTGGAAAGTACGGGCTGAATTCCCTGCAGATGTCAGGCTGTGATCCACAGGAATTAGGAGTTACTGCCTTCTCCAGTCTGAGCAAACCCACCTGCCTCAGCCTCTCTGCTTCTGCCCCCAGCACCCTGTGCCCATTGAGGCAGCCTCTCACACAAGTAAATCCATTTTCCCAGCCTCTATAGGGCAGTAACAAGAGCACTGCCTCCCGTCAGACACTCCATGGGCTGTTAGGAGAGGTGACTTGTGGGCTCTGATATCCCAAAGTAATTGTAACATAACCAGCTCTTGCCTCTGGCAAACACTCTCCCAGCCTGGTGTGTCCATCACCCAGGGTACCTGAGCTTGTCTTTCTGAGACTGAAGAAGTTCAGAGTTATTTCAGGTTTTAAGAGTTGCACTGGCATTTTCTTGTCAGTTTTCCTGCTGTGGGGGTTTTTCCAGCAAAGCCTGTTTAAGCAGCTCCCTGTTCCATCTTCCTCCAGGTGGAACAGCCAGCGGTGCAGCTCTGGGTGTGTGCCATGGAATCGATCTCTCAACTTATCTGGGTTAGAAGGGAGCCTCCAATCCCAGTTTATTGTTGGATTACAGTTTTATTGAATGTGTGTTTTGTCATTAAGCAGTGCAGCCACTGATGGTTTATGGTCTGGAATCATTAAATATCTAACAAGAATATAGATTGTGGTTACATAAACATGTTTGTGTGATCTATTGTTGATATAGTTGTGTGATCAACTAGCTGGGCTACTGGAGTGAGTGTAGCTCAAGCTGCCCTGGTTGATACAGGATCTTTGCTTGCTCTGTGACACCTTCCACTAGACCAGCTTGCTCCAAGCCCTGCCCAGCCTGGCCCTGGGTTGGGAATATCATTAACCAGAGCAGCATCGCTGCTGAATCCGGGCAGGGAGTGGGAATGTCTGCTGTGTACTGATGGAGGCTTTTGGATAAATCGCTGGAATTTTGTGGGAACTGCTAGGCTAAAATGCAGCATTACACTGGATTTGTGTGCCATTTCACATAGGAAAAATGAAGATGACTGTATTAAGTGTAAAGCTTAATTTTTCAGTTTTAAAAAGTTTGAATGTTAAGGGCCTAGTGCATTTCATGAGATCAAAAAACACCAGTTCAAGATGTTTAATTTTTTTAAAAAAATGATTAAAATAGAAATGTATCAGAGGTTGATGTAGTAAAAGGTAAAAATCTTTGTGTTGTGCTGGAGCAGCTGCTTTGAAAGCAAATCTTCCCATCAGGTCCTTCTGGGAGTCCTTACTGCAGGCTGCTAATTGGGAATTCTGACCCTTTCTTGTTACTGGTTGGGTTTGTCAGACATCCACTGGGGCACGGATTTTTAGTGGTTCTCTTTTGCCTAGGAGGTTTTAAAGTACTGCTGGAAAGTAATGGATCTGTGTGGGCCCTGACCTGGCCATAATGAGGATTTGAAATTAAACCAACCTGCCTTGTTCTTTTGCCAGCATCAGGGCCAGCACCCTGGCACTGGCAAAGTTCTGTGCAGAGAATCATCATTCCTTTGTTTTATGGCAGTTTGTGCGTGTCAGAAAGTGGGGTCCTTGTTTAAATAAAACCTTGGTGTCTTCATTAATCAGTTTGGTTTCTGTATCCCCAGAGGGAAGAAAAAGAAGTTCTGTCAGACTTTTCTTTGGGAATTTTCTGTTGAAATTCACAGTAGATGTTCAGTTTGAATGCAGCTGGTCTTGGTGCTGGTCTGGCATGCAATATCAAGATTGGGTGTGGGTTTTGGCATGGTTTTGTTGGGTTTTTTTCATTTTTAAAGCTAAGTCTGTAGAGGAGAGTCACTGCCAGGTCACAGATTGCTGCAAATGCACCAGTTACTCCCAGTCAAAGCTTTGTTCAGGTTTTTAATAACAACATATGTACCAAATGTTTTTTTTTTTTTTTTTTTTCCCTCTGCTCTTACCAAAGGTTAAACACTTCTCTTGTCTCGTCCAGAGAAAAGCAGATCAGAGTTTCCTTTGGAAAGAGAATTTCCTAGACTGGAAATGCATGGCATGTACAGATGATTCAGCAAACATACCCTCCTGCCCTTAGGGTGTTAGTGGGCATTGGAAGTTGGACTTGATGATCTTGGAGGTCTGACCCAGCTGTAATGATTCTGTGATTGCTGCAGGAGACACTGGAGAGCTCAGTTAGTGAGGTTGTGCAGAAAACAATGTTTTGCTTACATGAATCCTTTTAATGATATCAATAGGTCTGAAAGTTAAATAAGGAGGAAAAGTCTTGTGCAGTACAGCAGGCCCATTAAATGGAAGTTCTTTTGCATCCTCTCAGGTATTTCCAAAGCTCCCAGGTGGCCTGGTTCAACATGCTTGCTAAAATTGTTCAGGTATATCTAACTGCATGGAGTTCAGTGGATTTCCATAAAAATAGATCACAATTCACTTGGAACACTTAGGTTTTCAAAACATGTAGTAAAAACACCTTGTGAGCAGATTTTCAGGAGGGCAGCAGCGTGGTTTGAGCCTGTTTGTTAATGGTGTGCTTTCAGCATTGCACTGGGTGTCTGGACTCCTGGTCCCACTCACTGGCACTGATGTGCAGGTACCTTTGATCCCCATGCACCACTCCTGATGTCTGTGTTCTAACTTGCTCATTCCAGTTGTGTGTGCTCTTTCCTGCTGGTTTGTCCCCATGCAGGAGCAGCATCATTAGAGTGTCCCTCTAAGACAAACTTGTGCCTTGATGAAATTCTGCCTGGTGTGTTTTTCTGCTGAGTGTGTCATTCCAGCCAAGGAGAACATGAATATAGTCAACACCTTCCTTAGGGGTCTGAAACAGGACCTAAATCACTGCTGTAAAACATTTCATATTTTTCTGTTGTATAAGCTTATGAATGCCATGGTTCTCTAAACCCTGCAGTTCTTTTAATGCTTACTGGTGTTTGCTTCATCTTATGATTCCTGCTGTGTGAGAATCCTTGCTTGGCCAGGAGTGCTCTGGGGAACCAGGTATGCTCTGTAAACTCTGGCCAGGAGGGTCTTTATGATCCGAACTGCATAGCCTTCTTTTCTCCAAAAGCTTTTAGGTTTAGTTGCTCTAATTTTGTCATCTGTGGAGAAAATAATGGGGTTTTTACAAATACATTGCATCCTGCAGCGAGGGTTGAGAACTCTGTGGGTAAGAAAAGGCACAGTTTGAGTTACTCTGGGATTTGGTGAGGAGGAGTGTGATGAACATGTGCAAGGACAAAGTCCTGAGCTGGGTTGCTTGTGGTGAAGCTGAAAGGAGATTTTAATGTCCCTACTCGAGCCAGATGAGTTGTAACCAAGTGAACTTTTAGGTTTGTTTTCTGTGCTGAACTTGCAGAGGAGCGTGGAGATTTGGGTCACAGCCCTGGTGCATGCTTTTGTTTGCATTGCACAACTGAGATTTTATCAAACACTGTTGGCAAAATTGCCAGTGACAATTTCAAGATTAGTAAGATATTGCAAGAATTACAGTGAGACTCAGATTCTGTTGCTATGGCCTTCAGAAAGTCACTGTGATGTCCTCAGAGATGGAGCTGTTTCCTTGGGGTGCTCTCAGCTGCCTTTCCTGGGGGTGGTGGTGGCAGCCTGCCAGGCAGGGCACCTCGCTTGGGTTCTCCCTCTTGGGCTGCCCAGCACTGTTTGATGTTCTGGAGGTGCCAGTGAGAGCAGGATAAGCCAATTTGGGTGTACTCTCTGCAGGAGGGTGATCTGGAGTAGCTTCCTAAAGAGCCTTTTTTTCACTTGGCCTTATGTGGATTGGTTTAATCCACCAAATGAAAGTAAGAATCAGCTCAACTCTTTTGCCACTGAACTTGGTTTCAACTGCTGGGAGATTTAGGAGAAGCCTAACATGGTTATTAGGTTTCTTACATAGATGACACGATTGATTTTGCTTTGGAGCTGCAGATCCTGGTTGATTTTCTCCCACAAAAGGGGAGAATTCAGAGCAGTGTGTGTTTGGGTGACTGTGTGTAGCACACCGGGCTCTGTGGGTGAGCTCTCATTCAGGAAACCAGGAGTGCCACAGTTAAAACACTGAATTAAACGTTTGTTGTCTTTTCCATTTGGATTTGTTTTGCCACCAAAACACGGAGTTAAAGATCTGTTATCTTTTTAAGTACGTTATGTTTTGCAAACTTTGAGCTATAATAAAACTAGAGATGAGGTACTCAGTGGATGAAACCGGATTCGCAGAGTCTCTACGTGCAGGTAACATTCCAGCGGCGTCTGGTTCCTCTCCTCACAGTTAGTGGAAATTTACCTCGCTGGCGCCTATCAAGGGTTGGAATCAAAAATGTCTCTACACAGAGAGAAGGAAAAAAAAAAACCCAAACTGAACCAACAGTCCCCCAGCGTGGCTCAGGCAAAGCTCTCTCCAGGTGAAACCCAAGCTCGCTGGCCTTTCCCCCCGTTGCCTCGGCGATGGTCAATTATTGCCTCCGCGGGCTGAAGCTGTGCGGGCACAGGCGGCGGGTGAGCGGTGGTGCCTGGCGGAGCTCTGGGTGCCGCGGTGAGTGCGCGAGGGCTGCGGGGTGACTGCCTGACTGACTGCAGGGTGACTGCCTGACTGACTGCAGGGTGACTGACTGCCTGACTGACTGCAGGGTGACTGCCTGACTGACTGCAGGGTGACTGACTGCAGGGTGACTG
>NW_015379266.1:246999-255157 GCF_001522545.3 Parus major | reverse complement strand
GGCTGACTGACTGACTGTGGGGTTCCTCCAGCTGCCAGCCTGCCATCCCACACGGGCTGTGCCTGCTGCTGTGTGTGTGGCTTGGAAAGTACGAGAGCGAACCTGCCCATCTTGGGCTGTTTGACTTGGAGATTGTTTTATATACCTTTGGAAAAACACATTAAATGTTTAATCTTCCCGGTCTGCGTGACAGCTGTTCAAATATTGGTTTGCATTGATCCAGCCATTGTGCCTTTCACACTTGTTGTTCATTTAAACGAGTCAAGCTTCTAATTTTATACCCTCATCGATTGTTATTTCAGGCTGTTCTCTTAATGCGTACGTTACATGTGTCATGGGATTTTCTGTCCTGTTGGAAGTTGACATCTGCAGCTTTCCTTTTCACACCAGGCTGGATTGCTGGGGCTTTCTTTCAGTGTGCATTCAGAACATACAGATGTGTATTCCAGAGCTTGCTCAGGTTGCTTTTACAGCACTTCTGTGTGCCCCTTCAAACGGGCAGCATTTCACTCTGCTGTGGGGGGACGCTGTATTTGGCCCACATTCTTTCTCTAAACTCTAGAGAAGAGTCACAACTCTTCTCTAAACTCCACAGCTCCAGGGTGTTTTACTAACCCAAGGCCAGCACTGAGTAAGTTTCTTTATGTGAGTGCTTTAATGCGTCTTAAAAATGACTTGGCTTTCCAGAGCAACTGGAGAAAGTGAATGTGGTGTGTGTTTGACAAAGAATTAACAAAATGGGAATCATACAGATAATACATACAAAAGTCTCTAAATCTGGAAATATATCTGTTTTCCTTCATCTTTTCTGAGGTGACTTGAGGTTTGTTCACTGTTGATGAGGTCTGGGTTTTGATCTATAATAGGCTTCCAGTTCCACAGCTTGGTTCCACCTCAATAAACCAAGTTCTCTGAAATGGCACTGTGAACTGCAGCTAAGAGAGCAGAGCCTGTGTCCAGGTTATCCTTCAGTGAAGAACTGTGTAACCTTTGACATGTTTTGGGAAGGCAGGAATACGTAAACTTCACGTTAATGATTGGACAGACGTGAGGCACAGTGGAGCTCAGCATTAATAGGTACCAAGGCCCTTCAGGGCAGGCTGCTGCAGCAGCTGGGGACGCTGTTCAGGGGCAGGGCCAGCTGCCAGAATGTGCACATGGAGCTGCTGAAATGCTCACAGCCCCAGAGCCACCCCCCTGCACACACTGCCTCAGCAGTGGATTGAATCACAGCGCTCAGGACAGCACTGCTTGGAATTCCCACTTGTGCTGTGCTCTGCAGGTGCCAAAGCTGAGCGAGGTGGGAATGGAACTGCAGCATCAGCCCTGGGGCTGCACAGAGCACAGCCTGGCCTCTGGAAGTGTGCTCCAGGCAAGGTTGAAATAGGATGAAAAACGTCTCTGTGGAATGAGCTGAACTTATCTTTCAAACTGTGCTTCAAAAAGCAGGTTAGGATATGTGCTTTACAAAATGCAGGCAATTCAGTGGAATACAAAATCGCAGAGTTGGGTGTTCATTTTCTGCACAGAGGTGAATACAGTTTAATCTCATCCCCACACAGGTATTTTCTTCTGCCATGTAATTTCAACTCTGAGCAGAACCAAAGGTTCTTCCTTTGCAAACGGTAACTCAAGTGGCAAGTGACTTCTGAAGCCTTTTCTCTCCTCTTGCCATTTTCTGCCTCCTGATCCTCTGTGATGTTGCAAGGAGAAAAATTTGGCTGCTCCTGAAGGATGGGGTGGGATGATAAGCAGATGAAGGTGGGTGCTGCCCCCTTGGGTGCAGGAGGAGGGAAGGAGTATCCCAAGATTGTGTCCTGCAGTGTGCAGTTGCTGACTCAAAGGGGTATTGGATATTCTTGCCAGAAAATGGGACTTTGTGTTGGGAAATTGCTCTGTAAGAATATATGAGGTGATTGATCACTGATGGAAGTCTTTCAGTCAGGGTAAACTGCCAGTAAATTGTGCTCTGCAGCTTTTGTGTGGATCAGGTTGTGGTCTGGACAGTCTGAGTGTGTGCTCAGCAGTGTCAGTTCATGTGGGAGCTGAAGCTGTTCAGCTGGGAGAACTCACGGTTGCGCTGTTGCTTCTGGCATCTCCTTCTGTTTTAAGACAGGGCCAGGCTAATGAGCACGTGCTTTTTTAGAGTCCAGCAGAAGAACCATCTTGCTCCAGTCAGGGACCTGTCCCTCCTCTGCTTCCACTTTGCACTTGATGCTTGGGGAGGGGTGTCCGTGGTGGTCCAGCCCCGGGTGCTGGAGGGGGCCCTGGTTGCCATTGGTGTGGACCTGGTTCCCTGAGTCCTGCAGAGCTGTGCTGTGTCTCTGATGGGCCTGGTTACCCTGCTTTGCTTGCTCTTGTTTGTCTACTTGCAAATTAGGACTCCAGCTGCATGTTTGTTATCCTTCAGCCTCACTGTTTGCCGTGTCAGATCCCACTTCTCCTGAATCCTCCCAGTCTGTCTGTCTCCTTATCCCGTTCTCTGCTTGTGCTGGGGATCACTGGATTATTTGGGGTTTGAATCCTGGGTCTTCTCATGCAGAATTTTTCTGTGATTTCTGTCATCGTGCCCTGGGTTTGCAATAAAACCCAACCAAAATCCCAATGTTCTTGTACAGCCTTTCAGAGAGGGCTGGGTGGAACCTGCATCAGGTAATTGGTACTCTGTGAGTCTCAGGCTGTGCCCAGCCAAGCAATCCTTTATCTGATTTTTTTGGTGGACAATGAGGTGAGATTACCTTGCTGTTGCTGTAATCATTTAACTCCTTTTTACCTAGACACAGCACACTTGGAGATGAAGAAATTGCCATAGAAGGAGTCAGCAGAAGTTAATACATATGGTACATATGGTAGACCTCATGACTAATTGAGGAGGTGGTTAAAATTTTTTTTAAACATTACATATACATGTGTACATATTTCATGCATATGAAAATTAGAAAAAACACTTGCAAGAGCACTTGTTCAGCTTGTTAAATTGGAATATTGAGGAGAGGCTGAGAGCCTCCTTGCAGGAGGGAACAGGGTCATAGCTTTTGGGACACTTAAAGCAGATATGACCCTTGGAGAATCTGTTTAGATCCTCTTGAGCATCACCTTTTGTATCTTGCAAGACACAGTTAGGGGATCCTCCAGTAGTGGGACCTCCTCTTGCCTTTTTTTGGCTTCTAAAGATGGTGGGGGAGATTGTTTGTGTTTTCCTTTGATTTATTTTGAATCAGTTAATATGCAGAGGTGCCCTTAGCACAGGAAGAAGATGGCACTCTAGCAAAGTTGATGTTGGACTTTGCTAGAGGGAATCTGAACAGCATTGTCAATATAGAAACAGCTATTGCAACTTCTCCTCTAGTTCTGCTTCAGTGAGGTCTGAACAGTCTGAGTTTTTTATGCTGCCTTCTCTTATGGAAGGAATTCTCTTGATCACAATCTGCAAGTTCATTGCCTTTTGTATATTAAACAAAACAACCAGGCACACAGTGCATAGGAAAAAAAACTTCCATATCCACTAATGTGAGTGCACTGATTTGTTCTTTTTCACATCTGTTTTGCTCACCTCTCGGGTAAGCTTTGGGGAGAGCACCATACACCTGGTTTACAGGAGGGATTTGTGCCTCCAGTGCTGTTTTACTGCAGCCCAGTTCCTCGGGCAGGACGTGTGCCAGGCTGGAACTTGCCCTGCACACAGGTTCAGTGGGACTGCTGTTTTCTGATCCCCTGTCCATGCCTCCTTCCACAGGGGTGAGTTGGGATACCCAGGTAAAGCTCTACTTTGGGGCTGCTCCTGACCTTCCTCACAGTCAGAGAAACCTGTGCCAAGACAGCTGACAAAGCTGTGCCTGCCTTCCAGCTGCCTAAAGCAAACAGAGCAGGGGAAACCTGTGGGAAAGTGTAATTGTTGTCTGAACGGGCTTCAAGGAACGGAGTCTCAAGTTACTGTAATTGAATCCAGTATCTTGCAGCTCTTATCGGGGAGAGAAGGTATCACTGATATGGGGACTGCAGAACCTGTTTCTGTAGAAGACTTTCCAGGTTTCAATTTGGTGGCCTCTTTGTGTTGCTCAGGCAGGGTGAAACAGAAGTAAAAAAAGGCTATTTTTACTGATGTTCCTCAGGCACCTCATGTAATGAAGTGATAAACTGAGCATCAGGCTGATGCTCCAGTGATGTGCATCTGCAGGACGTGCCATCTGTCTGTGAATGCTGATTTTGAGCTCTCCACGTACACCAAGGTGGTGAGACAGGCTTCAAAAATTCATTTTAAGGATTTATTTTTAACTTGCATCCTCGATTTTTACACCACAGACATGTCTCATTAATATGAGAATTATTATGTTATGAAATGTTATGAATAATTTCTCTTGTGTTTGAAGAGCTTTAGTGTCAATGCAGAATGAATTTGTGGCATATGGATCACTTAGGATGTGAAATGGCCCCGTTCAGCAAATATTCTTCTACTTTTATTGCTATTATTGTTACAGCATTATTGCTATGATGTATTACTGTTATCTACTCTTACTCTGCCTTTATTGAACTCTCAACAGCTCTGACTGAAGTGGAATACTCCTCATGGTTGGATTCAGATAAGCCTTCCAAGAGGTGGTTCTTATCCAAATCCTCCCTAGGAGAGACTCTGCTATGTGCTAACCTCGTGCCAACTGCTGAGCTTCAGAGTGACCTACAGAATAACCATGAAACCCTCTTTCTCTTTTGTCACAGGAGGAGTCTCGCATCCTCAGGGTGAAGGTGGTTTCTGGCATTGACCTGGCAAAGAAAGACATCTTTGGAGCCAGGTGGGTGTTGTGCAGCCCTGTGATCCCTGGAGCAGAGCAGGGCAGGGTGCTGGGTGTGTGGGGCTGCTCCTGCCCTCCTCCTCTGCTCAAAGCCCAGCCTTGCAGAGCCCAGCCCGCTAATACCTGGGGGAGAAGCTGCTGCTGAAGCTACAACGAACACAAACCCAGGAATTTTCTTTTTCTGAAGGTTCATTCAGGCTTGACATTCCCGCTCTCTTAAGCCTAAGCGTGACAAAATGCTCTACTGCAAATGTTCCAATCTACTTGGAAGGGTTTTATCAGTTTGAAATTAGTGGTATCCAATTTTAGCTTTTATTGAAATTACTGATTTCTTAATGTATAAATGAGCCTCCCTGTGGGTTTTCCTGTATTTCTTTAATGATGCTTACAAATTGTTCATTAACTTGTGTATCTAGCTTAAAACTACATGAAAGCAGCAATTAAAAGTTTAATCAACTTTAGTATTTTGGGTGAAATTTGCAAAAGCGTTCCTTTGGTAGCTGTGTGCAGAATATGGTATGCCAAAGCTTTTTTATTTTCTTTCTCCAAATGTCTTGTTTTGAAGAAGAGTTTTTGATGCTGGCCATAAGCAACGTAACTTTTATCTTTCAAAATGTGTGAAGCTAAATCCAATGTAATTTGTACTGAATCCTACTGATGTGGCCTTTAACATATTTTAGGGAAATTGGTCTCGAGTCAGTAGGATTTCCATAAAAGCAGAGAGTTAAAAACACATTCCCTACACGTGTTTTGAAATTTGTTTTGCTGTTTCCAATGAGTTCATGTGCAGTCCTTTGAAAGCAGGCTGGTGTTGCAGAGCTGTGGCCCCAGCAGCTCCTGTGCCTCTGTGGGGTGGAGCTGTGCAGGGCTTCAAACAGTTCCCGTGTTCCTGCAGAACTGTCAAAGATTAACTACAAGGCACACATTGTGTTTTGCATCTCAGTGGGTTGTCCTGACCATTTTTAATCAACTTTACCATTATAAAACACTGCCTGTGGGCTTGCAGAGTCTGAAAGCCATTTCCTTCTTGATTAAATCTAAGGAAAGTCTCTTACCAGTGTGGAGCACTGGAGAAACTTGTACTTTTCTTCTGAAGATTGTAACAGTAAAGAAATCTCTGTGCTTTAGAGTTTGCTTTTCTGGGGTTCTTTTTGACTTAGGAAATGATTTTATTAGCAGGTAGGGATGTCATAGGACACTCAGGGGAGAGCACCTTGCTGTCCAGAGCACTCTGACAGGAATGTGCTGCCAGCTGGGGGCCAGGCTCTGTTTCCAGGGTACAGGACAGAGGAAAGGGCCTCAGGTTGTGCCAGGGGAGGTTTGGGTTGGGTGTCAGGGAAAAAGTCTTTCCCAAAAGGGCTGCCCAGGACAGCAGTGCAGTCCCTATCCCTGGAGGGATTTAAAAGCCATTTAGATGTAGCACCTGGGGACATGGATTTGTGCTGGACTCAGTGATCCTAGATGGTTTTCTCTACCCCATAGCTTCCTATGATTCTCCTAACTGTTCAGAAATGTATGGAATCATGGTTGCAATGGCACAAAGTAACAAGAATGTAGAGTGGATTGGTAACTGTGAGCACCCCGAGGTGATGGTTAAATGTGGGGCATTTCATCCACATAGGTGCAGAGGGGTGGGCATAAGAGGCTGGTAAGTGTAGATGGAAGTGGGGGTCTGTAACCTGTTTATAGTTTACCCTGTAAAATTACAAGTCTGTGTTAGGTACTGATGGTGAACAGATACTGCAGACTGGGATTTTGTGAATTTACTATCAGCTTGTATGTGTGAATGTTTGACATTTATTTCCTTTTAATTGCCTTCCAACTCCTTAATTGAAGTGTCTTAATAAATTTCATACAAGACTCCAAGTACTGGTGGAACTCAGATTGTGTGTATCCCATAAAGGTACAGCTGATGGGGTGCCTTAGCTACTGTGTTTTGCCTTCTCATGAAGTAAATGAAAATTGTGGCTGGCTGGAAGTTGAAAATGTAAAGTGCTATTCAGTAAAGAAAACATCAGTAAAGATGTTTTGAATTGTCAGGGCACTCTGCTGCTAATGGCATTAGAGTTTGTTATGTGTTGCCTCTGGGTTTATTGCTTTTACCTGCTCTTTACTCGAAAAGCCCTTTTTCAAGGGTTATCAAGGTTTGCAAATCAAAATGAAAACCTTTTTCAAGGTTTGATTTCATGAGTCCAGGATCCATGCTGGAGCTGGGAAAGGCAGGCTGCAGGTAGCATTGTAAGTCATGCTGTATACCCCTGATGTGAGCAAGGCTGTGTAAAATGTGGCTGAATTGTTTAATTAATGAGTGTCCTGTCACAGGTCTGAGATGGGAGGAGAGCACGGGTGAGTGTGGCTTTGCAGGTGACAAAGAGGGCAGATGTTTACCTTGTACCTATTCTTTCAAGTCCATTGTTTCTAGCCCACTTGGAGTTACGGTACATCTGTTTTAACTATTGGAAAAGCTGTGGTGATAGCTGTAGCCTGGAGCTGTCCCTGGAGCTGGATTGGCTGACAGCCCATTCCCCTTCTCCTACCGATGCCTCCTCTGATGAGCAGAGACAAATCCATTGAAGGGAGCTGCTTTCATAAATTATTAATCAAACCATTTTAAAAAATAGTCTGGCTTCTGAATGCCCCTTCAAATGAGTCTTGAGCACCTGCACGTGTGCCAGAGGGAGAGCGCTGTGTGCATCCTGGCGAGGGAGGCGCCGGAGGTGGAGCAGAGCTGTGACCGAATTCCCGGAGCCACTTGGCTGGAGGGCAGTTGCTCAAGTAGGAGAGAGTTCAATACTCCGCTGTTGCTTTTTTCTTCTTCTAGCTGCTTTGCAGTGGAGGATTTTCCAGTGTAGTGGAAATGCAATGTTACTAACAGTGTGGGAAGGGGAAGAAACCAGCCGAGAGCTCCCTCTGACCCAGCCCTCGCTGGACCTGGGTGTACAAAAGCAGCATCCTCGCTGCTCGGGCAGGCACGCGTGGCTCGTGCTTCCCCAGGAATGAAATGTGCTCCCAGAGGAGCTGTGGGGTGCAGGGAGCAGCTGTGATGAGCACACCCGCTGCTGGATGAGGAGCCAGGCGTGTGTGCCTGCCTGGGAAGGAGGGGAAAGGCAGAGCCCTTTCCAGAAGGCCTGTGCTCAGTGGCAGCGCTCCTCAGGGCATGGAGAGCACGAGACTTCCCCCATGGAAATGCTCTGGCCTTCCATGGAAATGCTCATTGAAGGGAGCCCTCGATGGGACAGCGGGACGAGGGCTCGGCTGAGGTGTGCACCCAGAGTGGGTGCTGGGTGCTGGGTGAAAGGCTCGGCAGGAACACGCTGGGTAATGGATGGTGGCATTTGGGAAGCTTCGTGTTGGTGCTCGTGGCGGGG